>NW_021319230.1:23800-55710 GCF_001605985.2 Dendrobium catenatum
TCACACTCTCCTAGTGTGGGCAGAGAACCCTTCGTCCTTTCACACTCTCCTAGTGTGGGCAGAGAACCCTTCGTCCTTTCACACTTTCCAAGTGTCGGTAGAGAACCGGATCTCTTTGACAGATCTCTTCCCTAGAAATCTAGAAGGAAGAAAGAAAAAGAATGAAGTAATCTCAAATCACAAGTAGGAAATCTTACCTTTGAACACCATGCAAAGCTTTCACGCTCTAGTGGTAGAAATCCTTCTTTGAATGCTCTCTCTCACTCTCTCCTTTACTCTTCTTCCAATAAGCACGAAGATCAATGAGCAAAAAGATTGTGTGGCAGTCTAATTTGAACTATATATACAAAAGACAATAAAAACCACCCAAAAATTGTAAGTTTTTAATTCTATACGCAGTGGATCATCCCGTACGATCGTGGATCGTCCTGGACGATTTTACTTAAAGTGTCGGAAATGATCCTAATGTATATTGGTACGAACTATATATGTTCGTACACGCTCATCGTCCCGTACGAATTAGGTTCGTCCGGTATGAAACGGTTATTACATAGGTCGGTTCCCAAAATTCTACAGGATGTAACCAACTGACGTAAGTCAGTTTAGTTCGTTCTGGGATGAACAGGTTTCGTCCTGGGACGACTTTAAACAGAGAGTTTCGTCCTGTACGATATCATACAGAAAGTTTCATCCATGGAAGAAAATTAATCTCGTCCTGTACGATCTTATAGAGAGAGTTTCGTCCCGGTACGAATCATATTTTTCATCTGGACGAACAGTGCAAGGTGAGAATCCAGAGACGTTCATCCCGGGATGAATATTAAATTCGTCCTCGACGATTAGGACTTGGAAAATTTTCTCCCCGCCTGTTCGATCCATTGCTCTTCCGAGGGGTTTATTGACATGATCGTCCCGTACGAACCAGGTTCGTCCCGTACGATCAGTTCACAAAAATTGTCCCCTAAGAGTGTGTGTTGTGATTTTTCACTCAATTACAATCACTCCCTCTCATTTAAAAACTTATAATTTACAAATGAATAATTTGAAGTCTTCATCGCTTGGAGTTGATTTTCCTGAAATGTTAGTACACACTAGAGCAAAAACAAATCTTGCAAAAAATGTTAGGAGATATATAAAACAATAATATTTGAAATCATCAAAACAATACAAGTTGCAATAATGTAAAATATGCAAATAGCAACTCTCTCTACAAATCTCACTACAAGTTTTATGTTAATTGCTTCGAACTATGGTCAACACAACTTTCTCATTCATCATGTGTCCCTCATATCTCATTTATGAATGTGCCACCCATCCATCTCTCTTCATACTTAAGAGCATGATTGAGGTATGTTGTTTTCATTCATGATGTACATCACTTTTAATTCAACTAATTGTTATTGCAAGCTAATTTTATATGTAATTTTATTCACCATGATTTTCTCATTTACACATTGAGTTTGATTTTCATTATAAGCTTAAATTACATTCCATGTGTTAGGTCCTATTCCCTGTGATTCGAATCAAGTTCAATGTAGTTCACTTAATATTCCATACAGGTCCCCTGTTATTCATTTAAGTTCTCTTCTTAGTTTATTCAATTCAAATTTGCAAGGTTTTATTCACTTGAGTTCAAGTTCAAATTTGGTCCCTAGTAATTTGCTTAAGTCTCGTGCATCTTCAAACTGAATTTCAGCACTCTCCTTGTGTCTACCCAGTTTAGGAGAAAATATAGGAGCCTTAGCCTGCCCACCACGTCAAGAAAGACATGCACGGTTGATGTTGACTGACACCATGGCCGTAGTCTTCAACTCCACCATGCCAAGAATGACGTGCATGGGTCTTTAGGGGTACCTGTTTGAAAATGTAATGATTTCTCAGTGCCACACTACAAGAGCATGTACGGGTACTTAAATTTTTGTCCCGTCGTGCTCAGAAAAGCACGCACAAGGCTTGTCCGCCTCATCGTAAGCATCATACCGAGTACCCTTCCATTATGCTAGAAAAGCGTTCATAGGGGATCCCTTGGTGTGTTGTGAACACCGAAAATATGACTTTTGATGACTTCTTGCTTTGTCACGAGCACTGCAACGAGCTTCTAGCCTTCCACCGCGCTAAGAAAGCGCACATGGGTGGTTGCTCGCCACGCTGCAAGCGCCGAAAATGAATTTGTGGGCTTATTTTTGGTTTGCGAGATTATACATGTATGGGGTGGCGACGACGACGACAAAAATTCACAAAATATACAAAAGTTTTATTTTTATTTCTTTCTTTTCCCCACTTTTTTTTTTTTTTTGAATTTTTCTTTTCTTTTATTTTGGCTTCTCTTTTTTGTTTTTTTCTCTCTTTTTTATTTTTGAATACCTCATCTTCTTTTTTTCTTATTCTTTTTTCTTCTTCTTATTTGTGGGTATTTTGTATACGGCCGAAAGCGGACGCTTTCAGCAGTATAAAAGGTATTTCTGCCCTCTCTCTTTTTTTGTTCCTTAAACAGAGGTCAACAATTATTTTTAAAAAAGTTATTGCATACCAAAATAAAGAGATATATTAGTCATCTAATAAGAAGATGGTGGTGGCAACGAAGTCTGATGGAGCTGAGGTGTAAATTTTTTTCGCATGGCCTTTGTGTCAGTCATCCACAATATTTAATAATATCTTTCTTTTTTTTGGAGCCACCTTCGAACAAAATTCAATGGTAGAACCAAAAAATAATGAAGGACATAATATAGAAGAAGAGGATCTCTCCACTGACCTTTAATACTTGTTAATCCTATAGAATATGTAGCTTATCTAATTTGTCTATCCAATGAAGATGTCACATTTGATTGTTATAAAATTTATTCCCATAATCTAATTTATATTGGATTATCATAATAAATAATTTTATCATGGTAATAGGATAGGATTTAAATACTTTTGTTTGAGATTTGAGGTAATTAGGCCAAATATATGGAAGTAAGAAAATATTGAGAAGATGGAGAAGCAAGAGAATTATAAAGGGTAGTAGTGTATGTGAGTCAAACAAGCTCATGAGCCAACTCGTATTCAACATTCTAACCAACTCATGAGTCTAACTTATTATCGAGTTGCCAGTTCATGTTCAAGTTTAAATTCGGGTTTATATATTACATGAGCTCGAGCTCAAGCTTGGCCCAACTTGACTTTCAGCATGTCGAGCTTGTTCAATTAATATTAATTAATACATCGATATTTATATTAGCTTAATTAATTTTTTTCTATATTCAAATAAGAATTTGAGTTCCAAATTAGTCAATCTTGAGCTTTCTTATTGAGCTCAACTCAAGTTTGAGCTCAAAATAAATCAATGAGCTCAATTATGCAAGAACTTGACTCATTTTCACCCTTAATCAAGAGCAAAAATTCTAACAATGAGATGTACTTCTACTTAAAGGCGTTCAATAGAGTGGGATTTATTAAAGCAAATTTACTCTTCTACCTTTTTTATTTAAAGAAAAATAAGAAAGTTAGAGACTCATAAGCTTTCTTCATTAACTTGCAATGGATGTCTATTGTTTACTCATACTATTAGGAAGAGATTGTATGGTCTCTAGCCTATGTTGGGGTGATGGAAGGGCAAGCTTGTTAGAGTATTGCCACATGAAAAATCTATTTTGGCCTCACTATTATTTGTAGATCAATTAAATTTGAATATATCCATTTTTGTTTGGAAATAGATTTTATTATCCAGCTAATCAAACAGTCAATGTGGCATGAATTTTGTAGAAATTTTTTTGGCCATTATAGTATTCTGAAGCTTTAATTATATTCAATATGATAGTATTCAATTTCGTTTGGGACAACTTTAGATCACTATTTTATTTTTCTATTTTAAAATAATTTTTAAATAAAAAGTAGATTTACAAAACAGTCTAGAGGTGATTTGGGGATGCCTGATTGCTAAGAAAGTTATTGTATCATGCTATTTTAAGATTTTGCCACAAGTCATAGGTGTTGCATACTATTATCACTAGAGATCTAGTATAGCAACATGAGTGAGATCGTACAAAGGATCATAATCATGCACAATGTGGGTGAACTCTCACATTGTCTCATTGAATGGAAATATATTGTTGCCATGGGATGGATGATATGTGGCATATGTACTTGATTTGTCATCCATCCAGTAATTTTGGAGATTTTATTTAGGCTCTGAGTTAGACAATATAATAAAATTTTATTAAAAATGAAATCTAACAAGCATTAGCATGAGCGATAGCAAAGTCATGATGATGTCAGTATGTGGTGAAATTATTACGTACGGTCACTGAATGTCGTCCAGAGACGAATCAGGATGTGTCACATCATCATTTGTTGTGTACTGATATTGTGTATCGATGTGTACTAGAGTGACGTAGTGCATCCTGATTCGTCTCTGAACGATCTAGTGGCTACAAGTAATAATTTCTAGAGCATGTGATCCCACCTTAGCTATAGTAAAATTGATCAGTTAACTGCTGTTTATAAACCTTGATCCCCACGCTACGTAACAATAAAAGACAGGGCAAGGTACATTACAAGAGATGTTCCATGCTGGAAAAGCTTCCATCCTGAGCATCTTCGTTAGCAGGCCAGTCATAAACACCATATACTCTGCACGCAGAAACCGAGAAGAACACCAGTGAGTGAGCAATTGCTAGATATTAAAGAATTTTTCAGCTCATTTATCAAATAAATCAAGATCATTTATACAAAAGTTCTTTCTTTATTTATACAATATTCCCAAAATTCGTTATTACCCATATATTTTAACACTAAAAACAATCAAATATATTTAAAAATATGTACATATATGAATTGAGTTATAAATCTCTTAAACATAGAAAAAAATATTTAGTTGAAATATCCTGAGTCAATTCTAGTGAAAATGATATTTCTATTATCACTACAGGAAAAATGCTGAAAACCGGCGGCTTTTTCCGGCGGTTAGTCTAGATTTACCGGCGGTTTTTAATGGTACCGGCGGTCTAACGGCGGTTTGTAAACCGTCGGAAAAAATGGCGTAGGAAACCATTTCCGACGGCGTGTTATCGGCGGTTTATTTTTGCGGCGGTTTTCCGGCGGCCAATACCGCCGGTGACCACCCGAATTTTAACCGTCGGTTTGCCGGCGGTTAGGCCGCCGGTATTGTAACCGCCGGTAAGCCGCCGGTCAAGTTACCGGCGGTTTTCCGGCGGTTTAAAACTGGCGTCGTCTGGTTCGTAGACCGCCGGACGGCGCCGTTAGACCACGGTAAATGTACTCGCGCGTGGAGTAGCTAAAACCGCGTATTGCCGTCGTTAGAGTCCAAACGGCTAGACCGCCCGCAGCGACGCCGCCAGGTAAGTACCTTTGGACGTCCATTAAGACCGCCGAGTTCTAACCGCCCGGTGATATGACATTTCCTAGTGATATTTAAAAGATTAAAATTTTGTGATTTTTTTACATATAAAATAAAATAATGAAAATATTAACATAAATATATGATGAAAATAAAAACATTAAACATTTATTTGTAATTAATAAGCAATTATCATAGAAATTGAAAAGAAATTCTTCCATACATACAGTAATTTACTGAACAAAAATAAATTTATAAAGATATTTTTAAAATCTAAAAGAATATATATAATAATTGTTAAGATACATTTGACTTGTTATATAAACTAGAGTTTGCTCATAATCGAATGAGAGGTAAAGAACAAAGCCAGACAGAGCCTAATTACTGCATATTCGGTTAGCTCATTTAACATACACTTACATTGAAGCATACCAAACTCCTCTTTGCAGCCTGCTGGCTCCCAGCTTCTTCATCACTTCAGCTGTGGTGCAAATGATTCCCTGTGGGCTGATGAAAGCCTTTGGCGCACCGGGGAGACCAGATGCTGCTTTTCATACTCCAAGCCGAATTCGGAGAGGTCAGAAAACTTGAGAGAGAAGCTCGTCGGAGACCCGCCTTGGACAACTCGGTTTCTCACCGGCGAGGCTTTCCCTGGTGATGATGTACTGGAGATCTCAGAGACTTGACATGGTATGAGTTAGATGGACTGGAGCTTGAGAATTGGAGATGTTAGAAAGAATGAATGAGTGAGGAGAGTTTAATATAGGTGGAGAGGAGCTAACTATGTTTGAAAGGACAGAGTGGATAGCTAAATCAGAAGATAAATATTTAGGATAATTTATGATTTAAGTATTTAATATTTTAAGGCATATGTGATCTCCAAATTCTATTCCACTGGACAAGAGAGAGAGAAGAGAGAGAGAGAGAGAGAGAGGAGAAGAATCATAGCTCAATTCATCATTTTAAGCCCTAATACTCTTCTATAGAAAGCAGCTCCTAATGACTTATTAAACACCTTATAATATTAATGAATACTAATTACTTAAAAAATTTTAGGACTCAACATGATCTATTAACTTAATTATAATACTACTCATTATATTTTATCCTAATACTGTAATTAATGAATAGCTACTTTGTCTATTCATTATCCATGATGTTCGATTTATAAAAAGAAGTTTCATGCACTTTAAAAAATTGCTTGTTACGTCGTTTTCACTTAAGTAAGATTTGAATATGCAATATTCAAGAAAAATTATTAATACAAGAGATCAGAATACGAAGACACTATCTTGAAATATTACATGCTTGAGGGAGAGAGAAGAGGGGACATAGTTGTTCTCCTTGAGTTCAATAATGGTGGGGACTTGCAGGATCTAATAGAGCTCGGATTGTGCGGTCGATTTGGCTCTTTGTGAGGAAGATGCCTGTACTGGCTGTAGAACCTCTGGTCAATGTATGGGTGATGAGAGAGGAAAGAGACTGAGTGAGTGAGTGAGAGAGAGAGAGAGAGAGCTTCTGGTTTTTATCCTTTTTTTTTATCTGGTTTTTATCCCTTTGCTTTCATCTCAATGAAAGAATCTTCCTCAATTCAAGGTTTCTCATAGCTTTTGGCAAATGTTTTGAGTTTGTCATGCTTTCTAAATAAATATATGAATAAATATTTGAGCATTGTAAACACAGGTGAAGCAAACGAATTTTGAGAAGGTATCATCGACTTTTATTTAGAAAAAATTTTATTGATTAATCAAACATGAATTTTGTACCAATTTTTTTGGGAGAAAAGTAGATTTTAATTATTTTTAGACTTCGATTGGGATTTAAAACAGTTTTTTTTATTGCAAAATTTCTAATTTAATATAAAATATTTTACTAAAAAATCATCTTAATATTAAAATATTTGTCCCAAATAAAACCTCATAGTAATGATATAATACCAACACAACCTCCTCATGATATACTTAGCCTTCTCTTCTTTTTTTTTTTTTTTTTGGGACATTTAGACCGTTTAAGACAAACTCACACACATGAACATATACGAAAATATTTGAACCTAAACCTCTTAGTTGGAAGCATAAGTACTTAACCAATAGGCCCAAGTGAGCCGTGTTTCTCTTCTCTTTTCACTGTATATACATCCTACTGCTAGCAATCAGAATTTTCAAAAAATATGAGTTGGAAATTTTCTTATTTCAAATATTTGCCCCGATTTTCGCGTGGGAAAGGACTTCCATTTATATGTAAGGTTAATTCCTTGGCTTTGGATGCTAGCAACTTTTTCCTGTGAGGTATCTGTGTGTCTTTGATTCCGAGATGAATAGTACAAACTCTGTCAGGCTCTGGGCGTCAGATTGGATTAGAACCATTTGAATTGTTCTTCAAAGAGTTTGAATTTTTTTTTTTTGGCTGGCGAGAGTTTCAATCGTAATTTATTACAATAATTTTTTTTTGGGGGAATATTATTAGAAGATTATAGGGGCAGTAGATTGGAG
Organism: Dendrobium catenatum; assembly: GCF_001605985.2. Lineage (NCBI taxonomy): Eukaryota > Viridiplantae > Streptophyta > Magnoliopsida > Asparagales > Orchidaceae > Dendrobium > Dendrobium catenatum. Next base: position 31,631 of record NW_021319230.1, read on the forward strand.
AAGTGGGCCTCAACCAAGTGGACTTCACAGCTTAGTTAAGAGTATGAGGTTTGGAACATTGAATAATCCGCACAAGTTTATTGATTGTTTTGCAGAAGACTTCGTATAGTGATGTTGGTAGAACAGTGGTGTGGAAAATCTGTAGTTAACTCTTGATATAGTATATACATCAAAGAGATTGTTTTTTTTTTTGGCTAATCCGTATAGTTGGTAAGACTTTAAAAAATTGTTGTCAAGATTGTGAGATTACTGAATCTCTCAGAAATAAGATTTGTGTGCTTGCAATCAAATTTAGATTTTATTTGGGACAGCTTTTGTATTGCATTTTAAACCAATTTTTTTAGTAAAAAAAATTTAAATTAAAAAATTTTATACTAAAAAGTTGCTTTAGAAAGCAATAAGAAAGCTATCCCAAATGAAGTCTTCAAAGAAAAAAAAAATATTTTTTTGGTTATGCTATTTGACCTATTCCATGATTATTCGATAAATTTTACATTGGATGTTGACTATCTAACATAACCCTCCACTTTTCTGATCTAGGATTTGGGACTGGGTAACAGCAATGTTATTCATATAGTTGACCCTACATAGTGGGACAAAAACTTGATTTTGTTGTTGTTGTTGTTGCTATTTGACATATATTGTATCATGTTGATTTCTCTATTATGTCTTAGTGTTGACCCCTATACCTCAAACAACGTGCAAAAGGACCAAACTGGTGACAAAAGCGATACTGATCACCTTGGTGCCACACGTCTCTTGAAGGGTCAAACAACCTTTGAATGCCAAACTGACAGTGGCATTGCGATCAAAACATCGAACTAAGCTAGGCAGAGGCCCTTCGTAGTCAAATTAGATGAGATCGGTCAAAATGGACGACAGTCACCCGAAATTAAAGCGTGGCACTAATTAAGCGACGCCAGATCGACGAACATACTTCATCATTGCATTTGGAATGTTGCCAACCTATGAAAACTACATTTTGTTTATTCAATTTGAAGCATCCGAATTGGTGGCACGGATCCCGAGGCAACAACACAAATTTTAAGAAAAATTAGCCTTGTCATTATCAAAATGATGTCCGTTCGCAAAATGAATTTCTCCATTACGATAGAAATATTGTGAATACTCAAAAACTACATTTTGTTTGTTCAATTTGGAGTATCCAGAATGGTGACATGAATCTCGAGGAAAAACACGTATATGAAGGAGAATAGGCATCGACATTATCGAACAAAGTCCAATCGTGAAACAGACTCTGCCATTGTGTTCAAAACATCCCAAATATTTAAGAATGATAGTGAATTTGTGCAAATTAAAATATGCAAGGGGTTCGAGAAGCATCCTGAGGCAAAGCGTGGATTTCAAGGAAAAGTTCACTCGGTGCTACCCAAACACTATCAATATTCTAAATTAACTATCACTTTGTTTAGAGAAGATCAAAAACACAAATCGAGGTGGTTCTAAAGAAACCACACACATTTTGAGAAAAAAATAAGCACCGGTATTGCTCAAACGACGTTCGATTGTGAAACGGACTACACCGTTGTGACTGAGACATCGAAAATACCCTAAATGCATTATCAATTCATCTAATTTTGATATTCAACAAATTTGACAAGTTAAATGAGATGAAATACACACAAATTTTAAGGTGACTACACACATTGCTAAACGAATGCACGAGAAGCAAGGCGATTTTGATTAACTAACACATCCCCATCATTTCAGAGAGCTAATTAATGTTGTAGATCATTAAACCACTTCTATTCTTTTTTTGTTTAAATTAAAAAATTTATGAGGTCAAATAAAAAGCTCAAATCAAACATTAATATTACCTCGTATCTCCAAATGTATTGCTCAGATGAAATCGCTAAAATTCGATCGGTTGGATGCCTTTTTAAAGAAGAGGATGAGCAGTCATCTTTAGGAGCAAAGTTAAAAAAGCAACTACAAATATATCGCAAAGATGAGAGGTCCATTGCCTACAAGAGATAGAAGACATATAGGGAAACCCGCTACATGCTCATCTACGAACAAAATGTCAAATGACTACAACAAATGCAAACCTCTCCGATCTATTATAAAAGGTTTATTATATGTCTAGTGTGTCAACCACAAACAAAATGTAGAATAAGTAGAACAAATTCAAATGCCTATAGTAAGTTCTATAAGAGAAGGTTTACTGTATGCCTAATGTGTCAACCACAAACAAAATGCAGAATAACTACAACAAATTCAAACGCATGTTGTCAGTTCTAGAAGAGAAGGTTTATTGTATGTCTAGTGTGTCAACCACAAACAAAATTTAGAATAACTACAAAAAATTCAAATGCCTATAATCAATTCTAGAAGTCTCGTATGCAGAGCAATGACTACGAACAAAAACATCATGTAAATACAATTGTCTACAAACAGAAGTAGGAGATTAGTTAGTGCACCACAATCCCCCTGCAGACAATAATAAGTAGTTCATGACAGTTTACCTGTACAAAGCATCTAATAACTCAATCCAAAATCTGTTACAACATGCCACCGGATCCGCAACATCCATGTAAATGGATAGAAGGTATTTACAAATATTCCAAGAATGCCCCCATGCATGCATCATAATTTGTATACACATATGTACACTAAAGGGTTAGGTGCAATCACACCTACATGGGCCCCAGTAAGCATGTTATGGGTACACATGTGACCCAATCCTCCTAAGCAGGTAAATAGAAGTTAACAAGGTTCAACAAATAATTATAAAATGCCCCAATCACTCGCATGGGCCCGGACGAGCGTGTTATGGATATACACGTGATGTCTAGGGATGTTGCGTAGGCTAAATGATGAATCTAAGTTCGAACCTGATCCTTGTCGACATGGTTTGAACCATTAAATAAATATGCAGTCACGAGATTGACCAGAATATCTATTTTATACATTCATATTAGGCCTTCAAGTCCCTTTACAAGAATTATTCATCGATAAAATCATATATCTATATGGTCCCTAACGAGCGTGTTCTGGGTACACACGTGACATCTAGGGATGCTGCGCGGGTCTATAAGAGAATTCATATTTGAACCTGATCCTCCTAAGCAAGTAAATAGGAGTTGATAATGCTCAACAAATAATTATAAAATATCCCTAAACACCTGCATGGGCCCCCATGAGGGTGCTATAAGTATATACATGACATCTAGGGATGCTGTGCGGGTTAATAAGTGAATTCAAGTTCAAATTCGATCATTTTATGTAGATCAATAGGAGTCGGCAGGATTTGAACCATAGAACAAATATATAGTGGTGGTGATCGGTATATTTGTCTTATTATATATGAATCAATAGGATATAATCGATAGGGCATAAAGCCCTCTATTTGCTAAGGTAGATTCATATTTATCCCCTTAGATAAGCATTTCCTTAGCTCTACAAGGGCCCCTTAGATGAAGCAACCCATGGCTGCCGTCAAGGATCCTTCTATCAAGTTGGGTCGACTAACTCCTCTAACTAAGTAGACCAGGGACCAATGATGGCCTGGGATGACGGAACCATGGTATCTTGATCGGGTCCATCATGCATTCCCCCACCATCCCTTTTAAGTGCAAAATGGTGAAATTTTTAATTTTAAATATCAAATCTTCAAACTTTCAACCATTTCCAAATATCCATTACCCATGCTGCTACTGTATGCCTGATATTATATATTTACAGATACAACATATCTGATTGATGACTAGCCTTAATCGAAGGTTCTCTCTTATTATCGAGAGGGATAATTAACTATATGGGCTTGTGCCTATAGGAAATCAGAACTCAGATCATAAAGTCCTCTCAAAATGAGGGTGAAATCTCTAGGTAGTGTCATATCTACAAACCCATATGCCTTCCCAAAATTTATCCCAAAACTTCATTCCGTTAAAACTCCCCCAAAAAAGAAATAAAAAGTACATTGGGTAGAGGTCGAGGCTAAATTTTTGGAGTCCACAGATTTCTGGTGACTCCGCTGGGGATTGGTTTCTCTTTCCATCTTTGGCTAGTCATCTTAGTATTATCATAACAGCTAAATTAATATGAACTAAAATTTCAAGATTTTCCAAAATGAACATTTAACGGATGAAATCTTGAATTTTCTTAAAATGATTATTTACACATTCATTGAGATAGCATATTTAGTAGGGTTTTAAATTTATTTTATTGCTTGTTAATAGTTATCTATTTTTATCTTTTGTTCTATATAAGTCTCTTCATTATGAAAGTGTGGGATGATGTATCAAATTCTGATTATTAACCCTTACATTTCATTTATGCAGATGGATCTATAGAATACTGCTGTAACTATTCAGCTAGGTGGTGGAGCTAGCATTTAGTTGACAAATGTTCTAATCAATACTGGGAGTGTTGGAGCTACCACTTAGTTCGGTGGCATTGACTTCCTAGCAATTGCTACAAGGAGTGCTGCCATCCCTACGAAGGGCAAGAATACTGAGAGGCTAGAAGACTTAATACCACAGAAGCTCCTACCCGTCGTGTGCATCTATCAGCACAATAACCTACTACTATAAATCCTCATAGAAGGATTTCTGGGTTTGAATGGCTATGGAAGCTGAAAGCCCCGTCCATGTGATTTTTTTTTTTTTGGCTGGCGAGAGTTTCAATCGTAATTTATTACAAGAATTTTTTTTTGGGGGAATATTATTAGAAGATTAGAGGGGCAGTAGATTGGAGAAGTGGGCCTCAACCAAGTGGACTTCACAGCTTAGTTAAGAGTATGAGGTTTGGAACATTGAATAATCCGCACAAGTTTATTGATTGTTTTGCAGAAGACTTCGTATAGTGATGTTGGTAGAACAGTGGTGTGGAAAATCTGTAGTTAACTCTTGATATAGTATATACATCAAAGAGATTGTTTTTTTTTTTGGCTAATCCGTATAGTTGGTAAGACTTTAAAAAATTGTTGTCAAGATTGTGAGATTACTGAATCTCTCAGACATAAGATTTGTGTGCTTGCAATCAAATTTAGATTTTATTTGGGACAGATTTTGTATTGCATTTTAAACCAATTTTTTTAGTAAAAAAAAATTTAAATTAAAAAATTTTATACTAAAAAGTTGCTTTAGAAAGCAATAAGAAAGCTATCCCAAATGAAGTCTTCAAAGAAAAAAAAAATATTTTTTTGGTTATGCTATTTGACCTATTCCATGATTATTCGATAAATTTTACATTCGATGTTGACTATCTAACATAACCCTTCACTTTTCTGATCTAGGATTTGGGACTGGGTAACAGCAATGTTATTCATATAGCTGACCCTACATAGTGGGACAAAAACTTGATTTTGTTGTTGTTGTTGTTGCTATTTGACATATATTGTATCATGTTGATTTCTCTATTATGTCTTAGTGTTGACCCCTATACCTCAAACAACGTGCGAAAGGACCAAACTGGTGAGTAAAGCGATACTCACCTTGGCGCCACACGTCTCTTGAAGGGTCAAACGACCTCTGAATGCCAAACAGACAGTGGCATTGCGATCAAAACATCGAATTATGCTAGACAGAGGCCCTTCGTAGTCGAATTAGAAGAGATCTGTCAAAATGAACGACAATTACCCGAAATTAAAGCGTGGCGCTAATCAAGCGACGCCAGATCGACGAACATACTTCATCATTGCTTTCGGAATGTTGCCAACCTATGAAAACTACATTTTGTTTATTCAATTTGAAGCATCCGGATTGGTGTCACGGATCCCGAGGCAACAACACAAATTTCAAGAAAAATCAGCCTTGTCATTATCAAAATGATGTCCGTTCGCAAAATGAATTTCTCTTTGTTCAGAAATATTGTGAATACTCAAAAACTATATTTTCTTTGTTCAATTTGGAGTATCTAGAATGATGACATGAATCTCGAGGCAAAACACGTATATCGAGGAGAATAGGCCTCGGCATTACCGAACAAAGTCTAATCATGAAACAGTCTCTGCCATTGCGTTCTGAACATCCCAAATATTTAAGAATGATGGTGAATTTGGGCAAATTAAAATATGTAAGGGGTTCGAGAAGCATCCCAAGGCAAAGCGTGGATTTCAAGGAAAAGTTCGCTCGGTGCTATCCAAACACTATCAATATTCTAAATTAACTATCACTTTGTTCAGAGAAGATCAAACACACAAATCGAGGTAGTTCTAAAGAAACCACACACATTTTGAGAAAAAAATAAGCATCGACATTGCTCAAACGATGTTCGATTGTGAAACGGACTACGCCGTTGTAACCGAGACATCGGCAATACCCTAAATGCACTATCAATTCATCTAATTTTGATATTCGGCAAATTTGACAAGTTAAATGAGATGAAATACACACAAATTTCAAGGCGACGGCACACATTGCTAAACGAATGCACGGGAAGCAAGGCGATTTTGATTAACTAACACATCCCCGTCATTTCAGAGAGCTAATTAATGTTGAAAGATCATTAAACCACTTCTATTTTTTATTTTTTAAAAAATATTTCTGAGGTCAAATAAAAAGCTCAAATCAAACATTAATATTACCTTGTATCTCCAAATGTATTGCTCAGATGAACTCGCTAAAATTCGGCCGGCTGGATGTCATTTTAAAGAAGAGGATGAGCAGTCATCTTTAGGAGCAAAGATAAAAAAGCAACTACAAATATATTGCAAAGATGAGAGGTCCATTGCCTACAAGCGATAGAAGACATGTAGGGAAACCCTCTACATGCTCATCTACAAACAAAATGTCAATTGACTACAGCAAATGCAAATATCTCCGAGCTGTTATAGAAGGTTTATTTTACGCCTAGTGTGTCAACCACAAACAAAATGTAGAATAACTACAACAAATTCAAATGCATATAGAAAGTTCTACAAGAGAAGGTTTACTGTATGCCTAGTGTGTCAACCACAAACAAAATGCAGAATAACTACAACAAATTCAAACGCCTGTAGTTAGTTCTAGAAGAGAAGGTTTATTATATGTCTAGTGTGTCAAACTCAAACAAAATGCAGAATAACTACAACAAATTCAAACGCCTTTAATCAATTCTAGAAGTCTCGTATGCAGAGCAATGACCACGAACAAAAAATCATGTAAATACAATTGTCTACAAATAGAAGCAGGAGATTAGTTAGTGCACAACAATCCACCTGCAGACAATAATAAGTAGTTCATGACAGTTTACCTGTACAAAGCATCAAATAACTCAATCCAAAATATGCTACAACACGCCACCGGATCTGCAACATCCATGCAAATGGACATAAGGTATTTACAAATATTCCAAGAATGCCCCCACACATGCATCATAATTTGTATACACATATGTACACAAAAGGGTTTGGTGCAATCACACCTGCATGGGCCCCAGCAAGCATGTTATGGGTACACACATGACATCTAGAGATGTTGAGCAGGTCCTTAAGTGAAATCATGTTTGAACCCAATACTCATAAGCAGGTAAATAGAAGTTGACAAGGTTCATCAAATAATTATAAAATGCCCCAATCACCCGCATGGGCCTCGACGAGCGTGTTATGGATATACATGTGACGTCTAGGGATGTTGCGCAGGCTAAATGATAAATCTAAGTTCGAACCTGATCCTTCTCGATATGGTTTGAACCATTAAATAAATATGCAGTCACAAGGTTGACCAGAATCTTTATTTTATACATTCATATTAGGCCTTCAAGGCCCTTTATAAGAAATATTCTTCGATAAAATAATATATCTATGTGGGCCCTAGCGAGCATGTTATGGGTACACACGTGACATCTAGGGATGTTGTGCGGGTCCATAAGTGAATTCATGTTTGAACCCGATCCTCATAAGCAAGTAAATAGGAGTTGACAAGGTTCAACAAATAATTATAAAATATCCCTAAACACTTGCATGGGCCCCCATGAGGGTGTTATAAGTATATACATGACATCTAGGGATGTTGTGTGGGTCAATAAGTGAATTCAAGTTTGAATTTGATCATTTTATGTAGATCAATAGGAGTCGACAGGATTTGAACCATCAAATAAATATATGGTGGTGGCGATCGGTATATTTGTCTTAATACATATGAATCAATAGGATATAATCGATAGGGCACAAAGCCCTCTGTTTCCTAAGGTGGATTCAAATTTATCCCCTTAGATAAGCATTCCCTCAGCTCTACAAGGGCCCCTTAGATGAAGCAACCCATGGCTGTCGTCAAGGATACTGTTATCAGGTTGGGTCAACTAACTCCTCTAACTAAGTAGACCATGGACCATGATAGTTCGGGATGACGAAACAATGGGATCTTGATCAGGTGCATCATCCATTCCCCCACCATCCGCTTTAAGTGCAAAATGGTGAAATTTTTAATTTTAAATATCAAATCTTCAAACTTTCAACCATTTCTAAATATACATTGCCCGTGCTGCTACTATATGTCTGATATCATATATTTACAGATATAACATATCTGATTGATGACTAGCCTTAATCGAAGGTTCTCTCTTATTATCGAGAGGGGTAATTAACTATATGGGCTTGTGCCTATAAGAAATCAGAACTTATATCATAAAGTCCTCACAAAATAAGGGTGAAATCTCTAGGTAGTGTCATATCTACAAACCCATATGCCTTCCCAAACTTTACCCCGAAACTTCATTCCGTTAAAACTCCCCCAAAAAGAAATAAAAAGTACAGTGGGCAGATATCGAGGCTGAATTTTTGGAGCCCACAGATTTCTAGTGACTCCGCTGGGGATTGATTTCTCTTTCCATCTTTGGCTAGTCATCTTAGTATTATCATAACAGTTAAATTAATATGAACTAAAATTTCAAGATTTTCCAAAATGAACATTTAACAGATGAAATATTGAATTTTCTTAAAATGATCATTTATACATTCATTGAGATAGCGTATTTAATAAGGTTTTAAATTTATGTTATTTTTTATTGCTTTTTAATAGTTATCTATTTTTATCTTTTGTTCTATGTAAGTCTCTTCATTATGAAAGTGTGGGGTGATGTATCAGATTTTGATTACTAACTCTTACATTTCATTTGTGCAGATGGATCTATAGAACACTTTTTTCACTATTCAGCTAGGTGATGGAGCCAGCATTCAGTTGACAAAGGCTCTAATCAATAATGGGAGTGTTGGAGATACCACTTAGTTCGGTAGCATTGACTTCCTAGCAATTGCTACAAGGAGTGCTGCCATCCCTACGAAGGTCGAGAATGCTGAGAGGCTAGATGACTTAATATCACAGAAGCTCCTACCCGTCGTGTGCATCTGTCGGCACAATAACCTACTACTATAAATCCTCATAGAAGGATTTCTATGTTTGAATGGCTATCGCAGCTAGAAGCCCTGGCCATCAAGAGGGTTTTAGCCTGAGGAAGGATTTCTATGGTGATTGCAAACACTACATCTCTACCAATTGGGTTACTTGTACCTGAGAAGAATAATGTTGAAGCTTCATCATATGGAGGAAAGTTAACAATGAGGTAGAGGAGAAAGTTGAATGCTAAGCTCCAAGCTCAGCATCAACTAGTGCCTGTACACCCATCAAATTTACTGGCATAAGAGCCAGAGATTAATATCCCCACCTAAAATAGGTTTACCAACCTAAAGTGGGTGAAAAGAAATAGCTCTTATGGTGAACTCAAATAATTATTATGGGTGCGGTGCGTTGACCAGAAGCACCAACCCCTTAGAAGATAAGAGAAACTGAAAGACTGTTAGCCTGAGTACATCGAGTGCTTAAGACAGTTAAGGAGAGGGATTTGATGAAGAAGAAATTTCAGAGGTCGCTAATTATCGAGCCTAGGGAACCCCTCTGAGGGAAAGGCTATCATCTATTGTGATAGATGAACAAAGAAGATACCAACAATAAGCTTAGCGTGAAGCACATCAGGGCATGACACTTAGACCACATGTCTAAAGATCTGCCTCCAAAAGGGCCCAGTGGAAGGGTAAAAAAGTATGGAGGCTGAATCCTCAGAAAGAGAATATGATTAAAGGAAGAGGACTAAATCTAGGTGTGACATTCGGTGTAGATTCCTAGAGAGCCACCCCTGCCTACAAACAACTTCAAAGACGGGTCCCAAAGAAGGCCTATAATGATATCCCTCCTAACGATTGACACCTTGGAGAATCCTCTAGGGGATCCTGTCATTCACTGATCCCTCCGAAAGAAGAGATTAACTTTGATCGCATCCCAATGGTCGAAGAAATTTCCTTGCATAATTAAGAACTAGAGATCCAGTGGCATCGCCACTCAAAGATTCAAGTACTAGAAGGAGAAAGAAAAGGAGAATAAGACATGAAAGAAGGGAAGGAATATATCGAAGGGAAAGAAAATATCAAAGAAAATATTAAAGAATATATGAAAGAAATTTTGGAAGAAGAAATGTAAGACATCATGAACATTGAAGACGTCTATATGGTAAGACATACACGTGCTATGGAGGAAGTCTATAATGACGATGGTGAAGACGATGTTAATTGGAAGCCACAACCTAGGCAAGTATGCCAACACAAGATAGGTTCCTTCGCTGGCAGAGATGATCACTCCCTAGGAGAACAAAAAATATAAGAAGTTGAGGAGAATCCCCTTGATGACCAAGACACCACGTTCACTGACATGAGAAGACAGATGAGGCAATAGATGAGGGCCAAAGATAGGGAGATTTCTCAATTGAATAAAAAAATGATTGAGAAGATGACCCAAATGGTAGCAATGATGCAGATGATGTAGAGAACTGCTGCCAGCGGTGCTATGCCTGACCCTTCTACTGATCCTCTAAATCACCTCCTGAGCACATTCATGAGGCTCAAAGTATAACTTTCTAGCCTACTCCTAAAACTATTGCTAGCACCTCTGAGCCTGTAATGGCTGCATAGCTCGAAGGAATAAGTACAGAGAAGATCAAGGCTATCATAGCCATTGATCAAGCAGAAAAGTTGGTTGACAAAGGTCACCCATACTTGCTGAATACGACCAAGAGTCATATCCGAAAGGGTATTTAGTTCTAAAGTTTCACACTTTCAATGGAACTAACTACCCTCGATAATACTTGGCACAGTTTAAAGCCACTTGCAGGAATATAGGGGAAAATGATGTCCTACTCTTATGACAATTCATTAACAGTTTGACAGCAACTACTTTCAAATGATATGCCAATTTACCAAATGACTATGTAAAAACTTTAGCAGAATTAGAGGCCATATTTGTGAAGAGATTCGCCAGTGCAATCAAGAAGATTACGATCACTGACCTTGCTTTAGATTAGCGGAAGAGAGAGGATTCAGTATCGAAATATATAACTCACTGGCATAATCTAAGCATGAAATTCGAGTAGCAACTCGAAGAAGATTACGTCATTTAACTATTAATGAGAAATATCGATGATATGATCCAAACCTTCCTATGCATGACTATAATCACCATGTTTCAAGACCTAATGGATAGGGTTGCTAGATTTGAAAAATTGAACTTGTCAATATTAGAGGGTCACTTTGATAAGCACAAGAAGCCTAAGACCTTGGAAGCAAAAAAGGGTGAGACTTACTCTGCACCCTCTCTCAGGTTGAATAACGTGAAGCAAATGGTTTATAATGTAGATAAAGGAAAACAACAAATACAATATGAAGAAAAGCCAAAACAAGTTTGCAAACCTACGCCCCAACCAAAACTGATACTCAAGGGAAATAATAGGCCATGAACTTTTTAAGGTGGAGGGAAATGCTCGAGGAAAGCAATGGAAACTGGTGATAGAATGTTCCTATCTCTCAAAAATAAAATGAATAAAGAATATCCATTCAAAAGAGAGTGTTGAAAAGTTATTTCGACAGGCGTTAAAGGCAGTTCTAGAACTGCCAGAGTGTAAGAGGCCAGAGGAGTCAAAAGAAACTAGTGACCCAAAATACTACTCATATCACTGAGTGCTTGACCATCCTGTTGAAGATTGCTACATTTTTAAGGATTGGGTAGAAAGAAAATATCAAAAGGGATAGCTCATATTCTTAGATAATGTGTTAGTTAATCTCAGAAATGAATCAACACTGGTAGTTACGACTTCCTCTACACCCCCAATTAAAGAAAGAAGAAAAGAAAAAAAGTTGATTAAGGAAGAGCAATGGGAGACTGCAGTCTCCAAGAAAATAATGAAAACAGTTTAAGGGTGTTTCAGGTGTGAAATGTAAGTCTCCCATGGAGCCGGTAATAGATTCCAAGGCACCGCCTAAGGTGTAAGCTTCTACTTCTAGACAATTCCTCAGCCAAGCTGGCACCTCGAAGTCTAGAAAGGTGAAATCCTCTAAAAAGAATACTAAATTGAAGAAGCTCAAAGGGAAAAAGATAGAAACCTAAAGGGTTATTAATAGTTTGGAGGAATACTACCTGAATATGAGATGCTTCATAAGGCTTGCTGACTTTATGGAAGAACTCAAAGTTGAGGAGGAAAAGGAGGTCAATGAAGGTCCACTTTCTATGAAAACTTGTCGAATTGTCTCGACAACACTGGTAACTTCGGCTAAAAAGGAAAAAAAGCACCCTGTGAGTCATGTATGATAGTGTTGCCAATGGATTATAGTGTATAAGAGGATATGTATTTTCTAGAAGATGATGAATCATAGCCTAATATCTCTTCACAGATGGAATAAGTGAATTTGGATAGTAACTCTGAATCAATAGATGAATCTCCAGATGTGCCAATGATCGATTCTAGAGATAAGGCACCATTAAATAGGTTTGAGCAGGAAGAGATCGCCCAAGTGTAGTTGATAAGTGGTAAAGCATTTTCATCTCTACCAAAGAAAGAGATCCCTTATAAAGAAAAAGAAAAGGAGATTATCATCAATGAAAACATTATCCCCAAAGACCCAGAAAGGAAATATACTTCAACCAGGGGGATAGATTATAACATCCTATCCCATTTGAGGAAAATTCTAGCACAGCTTAGTATATATAATGCCCTGGTAATGTCCAAAGACCTTCGGGAAACCTTCATTTAGGCTCTCAAGGACCCCAACATATATGAGATATATTTTGCTGAGTATAACATGATTGAGTCTGCAAGCTCGAAATAAGCCAATCATTGCTTTTACCAAGGACGACGTGATGCTCGGAATGACATACCATAATAACCCTTTGTATGTTACTGCAGATAGTGACAGGATGATAATCAGCCAAATTTTGATAGATCTCGGGTCCTCTATCAACCTTATAAGCTTAAAAGGGATGAGATCACTTTGTCTCGATGTGCAGTACCTTGGGCAAGACAAGTTGATGGTGCATGACTTCAATGAGAAGGTGCAAAAGACCCTTGGATCATTCACACACTCTCTAGTATTTGAGGAACTCCATACTGAGGATAAATTCCATGTGATTGTCATAAACACCTTATTTAAGGTGCTTCTAGGTCACCCGTGGTTGCATGATTATAATATTATCCCATTAACACTATATTAATATATGAAATATATTAGGGATGGAGATGAGTTTAGAATCTCCTGTGACATTCAACCCTTTGCAGTCCATGAGGTGAAAATTTATGAAGATGCTAGATCTTCATCCCTAAAGAACCAAAACTGTAGAGTTATGTTGAGACTAGAGCAATCAATCCAAAGACTAACAGCTACCCAAATAAGATGATGAGAAGAAGCAGGTAGGAAGAAAGAAGGCAACGCATAATCTTCCCAACTCAGCAATCACTCCTAGATTAAGAAAATATGTGCCTCATCTAAGGAGTGACATAGATGAAGATGACGCCATCCCTGCTAAACCTCAGGAAATACAACAATTAATATCTAGGGGAAAAAATAAGGCAAAATATTCAGACGATGGCTATAACTACAAGTCTATCTATATGAATAATATGTAATATGTACTTTCAAAGAGAATAGATAATATCTCAATTTTAGATAATATGTAGGCACACGTACTTCCCTGTAATATTTCAAGGAAATAATCCCTCAAGATGTGCATAATATTAAGGAATTTGTAATATTCTGTGCGTCTCCTCGAAGAAATAGGGGTGGATCGGAAACCCTATTTTATAAATCTGGAGAGCACAAAGATGAAGAGAATCAAAATAGGCTCCACATGCGCATCAAATATAGGGAGTTAATGCCTACGAGAATGTCCAGATTTACTACAAAAAACATATGGAGGATGTTACAAAAGCAAGTTGGAATTCGCACCCATGTGCAATAACTTCACCTTTGCTTGAAGCTTTGGTATTGAAGAAATCCCCCTTCATTACGAAGAAAGAATATTCTCGCTAGAAGAGGTCTCGGATTTGTCATGAGAAGGTATTCCCAATGAGAGACGTGTCGTGCCGTTACATGTAAGTAAATTGAATTTGGTGATGATGGTGCTGAAGAAATTTATGAAGCTAACGATTACAAGGATTAGCCCATAGAAGCTGAGCCTGCACTTGAAGAGCTTGAAGATGACAGATAGACAACTACTATGGATGAGCTAAAGGAAATTAATTTGGGGACTGAGGAGGATAGTTGCCAAACCTTCATTAGCTCCCTACTACTAGAAACTCAAGTGGAAGAAATGAAAGAGATTCTTTATGAATTTAGGAATTTCTTTATTTGGACATATGCCGAGATGCCTGACTTATCCCTTGATGTGGTAGTTCACAAGTTAGCCATCAAGCATGATGTAGTGCTTGTTAAGCAAGCTCCAAGAAGAATGAGATTGGAGATAGAAGAATAGGTGATTGCTGAAAACAAGAAGCTCATAAAAGAGGGCTTTATCCGAAAAGAGAAATATGCTAGCTGGATCGTTAATATTGTCCCGATGAAGAAGAGGAACTATCAGATTTGTATATGTATCAATTTTTAGGACCTCAACAAGATGTTCCCAAAAGATGAATTTGCACGCCCTATATTAGAATTACTAGTAGATAACACTCCCAATTATGATATATTCTCATTTATGGATGGATCATCAACTATAATCAAATCAAGATGGCGCTAGAACATAAAAAGTATACATCATTTAGAACGCCAATTAGTATTTTCTACTTCATGATCATGCCCTTCAGCCTGAAGAATACAGGTGCCATCTATTAATAGGCAATAGCTCATATCTTTGATGAATTAATACATCAGAAGGTCTAGTGTTATATAGATGACCTAGTTGTTAAGAGCATGGACCGTAAGGATCACTTAAATGACCTGAGGATTGTGTTCGAGAGGATTAGAAAATATGATCTGAATATGAATCCTCTCAAATGTACTTTTGGGGTCACCTCTGAATAATTTCTTGGGTATGTTGTTGATCACCGAGAAATCGAGATCGACCCCAACAAAATCAAAGCAATCATAAAAATGCTGCCTCCTAGAAATCTCCGACAGCTTCTTTCTTTACAAGGAAAACTGGCTTTTATTCGACAGTTTATATCGAATCTATCGGGTTGGTGCCACCCATTCTTTAAATTGATGAAGAAAGATGTTCGCTTCAAATGGGATGTAGAGTGCTAGTAAGCATTCAAAAGTATTAAAAGATATATGTTGAATCCTCCCATTCTCGTAGTGCCAATTCTAGAGAAGCCTCTTATACTGTATACAATAGCTCTGTAAGAGTCCCTCGAAGCATTATAGGCCCAACATAATGAAGAAGGAAAAGAGAATGCAATCTATTATATCAATTAAAGATTTATTGGAGTAGAAGTGCGATATTCCACAATTGAGAATCATTGTCTGTCATTAATTTTCACAGTTTAGAAACTCTGCCGCTACATGCTATCTCATAAAATCATGCTGATATCAAAGATTGATCCACTGAAGTTCTTCATGATAAGACCAGCATTGACATGTAGCCTGGCTAGGTGGGCAGTATTATTACTACAGTTTGAAATCACGTACATGCCACAAAAGGCAATAAAGGGACAAGCTTTGGCAAATTTTCTCACCACTCATCCTATCCCCACAGACTTCCCGCTTACTGATGATCTGCACGTTGAACAAATCATGTAGATCGAGAAGAAAGAGATATTACCATTCTATGAGATATACTTTGATGGAGTGTCATCGATTAAACCTGCCCGACCTTTCAATTTTACTAGGGCTCAAGTTGGTGTTGGCCTCATTTTCGTAGCACCTAAAGGAGGTATAATAAGATTTTCATTCAATTTAACTGAACCCAAAACCAATAATGAAGCTAAGTATGAATCTTTAATATTGGGATTAGAGAATTTAAAATTTTGAAATCTTTGGCGACTCTAAACTTATAATAAATCAAGTCTTAGGGGTTTATAAGATTTGTAAGCTTCAGTTTACTCATTACCATCGACGAACCCATAAACTCCTAAAATAAGTGCCAAATGTTTAAATAGCTCAAGATCCTCAAGGGAAGAATGCAAAAGTAGTTTGTTTGGTCAAATTGGCCAGTAAATGGCAAATACTAACGAGGAAAAGCCTATTTTCATCATAGTTTACAACCGTAGAATCTTAGGGCCTGCTCTGTTACAATTCTCAAACGAAGAAGAGGTACCAAATTCGAGCAAGTAGGATATAATTTTGGTTGACCCTCAACTTCTCCATCAGATTATTATGAAAAGGTATTCTGAAGGATATCATGTGGCTAAGAGATGTAAAGTTAATAAAGATTTAGAATCATGGTGGCATTATTTAGATATTGAAGTCAAAAATGATTAGAGGCAATCATTCATTGACTACTTCAAAGAAAATAAACTCCCAGTAGAAAAATCTATGGCCCCGCACAAATCCAAAAAAGGGCATTACGATACGTATTTGTCAATGACATGCTGTACCGATGAGCTTTCAACCAGATGTGGCGAAGATGCCTAGGGACCAATGATGCTGATAAAGTAGTAGCAGCAGTCTATGAAAGACTCTATGATATACATCAGTTAGGTCCCAAAATGACTGTTAAAATTAAGATGGATTATTATTGGCCAACAATGGCGATGGATTGTATTGACCACGCTAAGAGGTGCCACGAGTGCCAGATTCATGATAATGTTATTCACCGTCTACCAAATCCACTACACCCAACAGTCACATCCTAGCTATTTGAATGCTAGGGCACAGATATAATTGGTCTAATAGATTCACCATCGTTAGCAGGAGATTGCTTTATTTTGGCAGTAACATACTAATTTTCTAAATGGACAGAAGTAGCTCCATTCAAAGAAGTCATGTCTGAGCATGTGATAAATGTTGTAACTCGAGCTTTTGAGTTTATATTTTTGATGATAATAAATATTATGGCTAGTCTGTTGTCTACCTATATTTTTTTTTGTGTGTATACTAACTTTTTAGGATTACGATGCACCATTCAAAGCTCAAGACTTAGGAGAATAGGTTTTATTTGTAATATTTATTGATGTACTTTTTGATTTCTTGAGTCATGTCCTGTAAGGGTGTATGCTTGCTTAGTAACCTTGCACACACACAATTGCAAAATTTTTGTTAGATTGTTAGAGTTTTCTGTTTTGATCACATTGTCTGGAATGATCCTAAAATTATCCTAGACGATCACTAAAATAGAAATCCTAATTAGGGCATCCTAGTTAAGGCAACTGCAATTAAGCGAATCATCCTAGATTATATTATCATCATCCGGGATAACAAGCTCAAATAAAAAAGAATATGCCGCCAGATCAATTTGGGCATATGCTATTTTTAGACATCATCTAGGAAATCGTCTAGGACATCATCTAGGATGATGAAGTTCAATTATTCCTAAATTAATATGATAATAAAGAAAAATTATTAAGGTTTAATTGCTCGATCATATCATCCTGGATGATCGCAAGATCGTCTAGGACAATTAGTTCGCAAACCTTAGTTCTTCCTGGATGATCAAACATCAAACTAGTTCTATTCAGGGTGATACTCCGTATGATATATACCTTTTATACTAATCGGCCCAGACGATCAGTTTACTTTTCCATCATCCAAAAATGCATTCAGGGCGATGTTCTGGATGATACTCCATAATTTGTACTGATCGTACAGGATGATCCTTATATCGTTCTGGATAATAAAGTTCGTTATTGAAATTAAGAGTAATTTTGGAGAACTTCTATTTAAGATCTCTTATTTTTACAAGTTAGAGTCTTTGGTAGCCATTAAAGCTTCGTTCTTCTGGAAGAAACTTGAAGAGAGAACTTGAAAGGAGAGAGGAAAGGGTGGAGTTTGAGGGAGTGAGAAGATCTTTTGTGGGGATTTCAAGGGAGTGTTGAGAGGGTTCCATACAGTTTCTCCGGCAAGCTTGCACCTTAGTACCATCGAATTCAAGGTTTGTCTTGAGGGAAGTTTTGGAAAGATGAAGATCTCTTTGGTGTCAAAGGACCAGGCTACTCTATCGCACCGGGGAAGGTGGAAATGATTTTGTAAGGGCTTCTCCGCCTAGATGTGGGGGCTAAAGGAGAGACACAAAAGGTTTAGTGCAATACTCAGAGGGTGCCTCCGAGGAGTGGATGTAGGTTAGGTTGGACCAAACCACAATAAATCTGGTGTGTTCTTTCTTATTATTCTTTTGCATTTAATTTCTACACTTACTTCTCTTGTGATGAATCTTGGTTTGTTTATGTTTATGTTTTTGTTTTGTTTAAAGAAGTTTTAAATGTTCAATTCACCCCCATTCTTGGTTAGCCATAGGACTAGTTTATAAGGGCTTAACATCCTTGTTAAACTTTCAAGTGGTATTAGAGTTAGGTTCATAAAATCTAGTTTTTGAAAACTTTTGAATTTTGATCAATGGCTAATTTTTGTAATCGTAATATTGTGGAAGGTTATCCAATCACCCGACCACCATAATTTGAAAATATTACTTTTGATTTTTGGAAAATTCGTATGTATACTTTCTTGGGATTATCAAATATGGTAAATGATTTTAGCTCATTAGTCTATATCGTCACGTGTTATAGATGGAATTAAAACTAATATTTCTTTTAATCAATGGAGCAGGGAGGAACAAATCAATGCTCAATTAAATGCTAAATCGTTAAACTATATTTTATGTGCTTTAAATTTTGATGATTATTTTTTTGTATCCACGTGCACTACTAGCAAGAAGATTTAGGATAAATTATGCACTATATATGAAGGCACCAGTGAAATCAAGTAATCCAGGTTGAATATTTTAATGCATGTTTATGAACTATTTTATATGAGACCTTATGAGAAAATCTTAGACATGTATACTAGGTTTATTTAAATTGTGACATCATTATATACTTTAGGTAAAAAAATTTAAACTTTGAAAAAGATAATAAAATTATACGTTGTCTACTTAATAAGTTTGATGCCAAAGTTATTGCTATTTATGAATCAAAAAATTTGAATGAATATTTGATTGGCTCACTCATTTCCTACAAGCAAAGCTTGGGTCAAAGACTTTTGGATGCAGGTGAAACGATACTACTAAACGTTGAAGACTTAAAGAAAAATGGCTTAGTTGGTGATGAGAGTGATGACTTAACAAGCAAATTGGAAAGCTCACTAAAACATAAGCATCAACAAAAGTGAAATAAATGTAATAATGGTAAGAATGTTAAGATTTCTTCTGAAGTTATTTGTTTTAGATGTAGGAAACTTGGGCATATGAAAATTAGTGCCCCAATTTAAAAACTCTTCCTGCAAAAGAAAAGGGTAAAGATAAGCAAATTGAAAAAAGGGCAAATAATGAAAGCAAAAAATCTCATGGGCAGACCTAGCTTCTGAATCATCGAACTAAGAGCAAGATGGTGTTTAAAAGCCTTGTTTGTGTTGTGTTTTGGTTTTGTTTATTTCATGTATTTTTCTTTTGGTTTTGTTTCTTCATTTATTTTATTATTGCATTAATTTTTTTTGTTTTGTGAAGTTTTCTCTGATCAACACATATATATCACCTTTTTTATTTCACATACTCTTTAGAAAATCAAATCTTTTTAAAGATCATTTTTTTCTAAAAATGAAAAACTTTCAAGTGGTATTAGAGCAAATACAGTAATATGTTATTTTTATTATTTTAAAAAAATTTACAAAAAAATATAAATACAATAGTTATTGTTTCTTTTTCTAATATTCTAGTGAGGGGGAGATTAAGAGAAAATATTTTAAATTTTTGCAAATTCAACTAGTAATATTTGTCATCATAAAATAGGGAGAGATTATTGCAACTCGAGTTTTTGAGTTTATGTTTTTTGATGATAATAAATATTATGGCTCACTTTCGGTTATCTACCTATATTTTTATTTGTGTGTATACTAACTTTTCAGGATTACGATGCACCATTCAGGGCTCATGATTTGGGAGAATATGTTTTATTTGTAATATTCAATTGTACACTTTTTAATTTTTTGAGTCATACCCTATAAGGGTGTTTACTTGCTTAGTAACCTTGCACACAGACAATTGGAAAATTTTTGTTTGATTGTTAGAGTTTTTTATTTTGATCACATCGTTCAGGATGATCATTTAAAAATAGAAACCCTAATTAGGACATCCTGATTAAGGTAGCCATAATTAAGTGAATTTAAAAATAAAAACCCTAATTAGGACATCCTTATTAAGGTAACCATAATTAAGTGAATCATCCTAGACGATATTATCATCTTTTAGGATGATATGCTCAAATTAGAAAGAATCTGCCGCTAGATCAATTTAAGTATATATTATTTTTGGATATCGTCCTAGACGATGAAGTGCAATTATACCTAAATTAATATGGTAATTAAGAAAAATAATTAAGGTTTGATTGCTCGATCATATCATCTTGGATGATCACAGTATCATCCGGGACGATCAGTTCACAAACCTTAGTTCTTCCTGGATAATGAAACATCATCCTGGTTCCATTCAGGGTGATGCTCTGGATGATATGAACCTTTTTTGAACTAATCGGCCTATACGATCGTGAGATCATCCCGGACGATCAGTTTTCTTTTCCATCATCTAGAAATGCATTCAGGATGATGTTTTGGATGATGCTCCATAATTTATACTGATCGCACAGGATGATCCTTTTATCATCATGGATGATAAAGTCAGTTTATTGCAATTAAGAGCAATTTTGGAGATCGTTTATTTAAGACCTCTTGTTTTTACAAGTTAGAGTCTTTGGCAACCATTAAAGCATCGTTCTTCTTAAGGAAATTTGAAAGGGAGAGAAGAAAGGGTGGAGTTTGAGAGAGGGAGAAGATCATTGGAGGGGGTTTGAAGGGAATGTGGAGGGGGTTTCACACGGTTGCTTCAGCAAGGTTGCACCTTAGTACCATCAGATTCAATGTTTGTCTTGGGGGAAATTTTGGGAAGAAGAAGATCTCTTTGGTGTCATAGGACCCGGCTACTCTGCCGCACCGGGAAAGGTGAAAGTGATTTTGTAAGGGCTTCTCCACCTAGCTGTTTAGGCTAAAGGAGAGACACTAAAGGTTTAGTGTAATACTCAGAGGGTGCCTCTGAGGAGTGGACGTAAGTTAGGTTGGATCGAACCACAATAAATCTGGTGTGTTCTTTCTTATTATTCTTCCGCATTTAATTTTCGCACTTATTTCTCTTGTGGTGAATCTTGTTTAGGTTATGTTTGTGTTTTATTTAAAGAACTTTTAAATATCTTATTCACCCCCCTTTTGGTTAGCCTCGTGACTAGTTCATAAGGGCTTAACATTCTTGTCAAAATTTCAATTAATTTCTTCACCCACAACATCTTTTACAAATTTTGTGTACCATGCTGCATGATCTCAGACATCGACACAACATTCAAGAGCACTAAAATATATAAGTTTGTCGAGCAACATAAGATCGATTGGTGATATTCATTGATATACAATCCAAGGGCCAATGACTTGGAGGAGGCCTTTAACAAGATGTTGGTGAAATTGTTAAAGAATATCATCACCAATAATAAAAAAAAGCTCTTGTTCTGCAGCATCTAGCGACTTTGAGGAGATTTAGGGTTTCCATTCTTTCATTCATCCTGATCATTTTCCTGGCTTTTAGTTTCATTTTTTTGTTGGTTTTTTTCTTTCTTTGGCTTTGCTTGTGTTTGTTAGTTGCTTTATTTTGAGTTTCTTGTTCAGCTTTCCTTCGGAAGATGATGACTTCGTCGTCATCTCTCCTTTCGACTGCTGCCTTTACTGATGGTCGCACTCGATCTTTCAAGGATGTTGTCTCTGGATCATCTTTTTTTGCTTCTAAGCTTAATTTTGTGCAGTATTCTTTTAAGGGTTGTCTGGCTCTTTTGTTCGATGACTCTGTTGTATCTCAGCTTGCAATACCTTTTGCCCTTATCTGGTAGGTAAATTTATTTTACGTCGCCCTAATCTGGACTTGATCCGCAAGTTTTTTGTGAGTTTGAATCTTTCTGGTTCATTTCATGTTGGTTTCCTGGATTCGAGACATGTTGCTATTCAATTTACAAATGATCTGGATTACAGTCGTATCTTTGCTCGTAGATCTTACTACATTCAAGGGTGTCAATTATGTTTTCTCAAATGGACTCCTAATCTTGACGTGCGTGAGGAATCCCCTATTGCGCCGGTTTTGATTGCCTTTACTAATTTGAGATTGCATTCTTTTAATACCCAAGTTTTGTTTGGTCTTGCATCTATTTTTGGAAGGCCTTTAAAAACTCATCAAGCCACGGCTTCCATCTCTCAGCCTTCTGTTGCTCGTGTTCTTGTGGAACTTGATGTTTCCAAGAAACATCCATCGGAGGTTTGGTTAGGATCGGAGCTTAACAGCTACTTTCAAAAGGTAGAATTTGAAAATTTACCTATATTCTGTTCACACTATAAAATGCATGGCAATGCTTTTAACGATTTCTATTGGTTGCATCCTCACCTTCTCAAAGTTAATGTTAGGTCCAAATAATCTCAACAAAAGGTTGATGTTCCTTCTGATAATGAAAATTTGCATCATGTTACTCCTAATGGTAATGATAACTTGGACAAGCGATGGAATTATTTCTAAGTCTAATGATGTGCCCTTACCTCTTATGTGAATTGTTCTCTAAACAGTATGATTGACCCCTTACCTGTTAAGAATTGTGCCCTTATAACGGATCCATCCTCCCTAGAGGACTCTCTTTCTAGACATGTTGATATGAGTGGTAATGAGGATGTTTCACCTAATGTTGGTATCATATTGGAAAATCAAGGGTTGAATGATGTTGTCTCTTTAAATATTCTGAATCATGTTTCTCTCATTTTAAATTGTTCTCTAAATGCTATTTTACCCGTTAATGCTGATGATGGTTTTTGTTCAAGGAAAATCACGTACCAGCTACTTCTAATCTCCAGATTATTTCTGTCAGTCATGTTGGGACTAGTCAAAAGGATTTAGTAGAAATTGAAAATGCTGAACTTTGTTTGAATAATACGGAATTGGAGGAGGAAGAATTGTTGGAGGAAGGAGAGCTTCCTCACCAAGGTAACGGTAGAGGTGATAATCCTGAATGCAAGTCCCCTACTTTTTCTAAAATGCGTTATGATAATCTTACTAATATTGAGGATCTAGAATTTTCTGATAAATGCTTTGCTAGATATGATTTTGATATTAGCTTTGTTAAAGGGAAAGGTAAACATGGTAGGAAGAGCAAGAATCATATGTCACAATCGGGAAGGAATATTGATCTTGTTTTAAAATCTGGTAGAAATACCCATTCTCAAACTAGTAGCTAATTTTTTGGTTTATTATTTTTAAATCACTCATTTGGAATGTGAGGGGCATTGGGTGTGCCTCCTCTAGGGTGCAGGTTAAGAACCTTTGTCGCATTCATGATATTTACGTGATGGTTTTTGTTCAAATAGAAATACCCATTCTATTTTAGCAGTAATAGTCCTAGTGAGGGGATTGTGACTTTGGGCGATCAAGTCATTAATAAGAGTACACGTTTTAGGTATCTTGGATCTATTGTTCAGAGTGATGGTGAAATAGATGGGGATATTATCAGCAGAATTCAAGTTGGATGGTTGAAGTGGCGGAATGC
Source organism: Dendrobium catenatum (assembly GCF_001605985.2). NCBI lineage: Eukaryota > Viridiplantae > Streptophyta > Magnoliopsida > Asparagales > Orchidaceae > Dendrobium > Dendrobium catenatum. Next base: position 55,589 of record NW_021319230.1, read on the forward strand.
ATCGGGCTTGTTATGTGATAGAAATGTACCCCTCAAACTTAAGGGAAAATTCTATAAGATGGTAGTGAGGCCTGCAATGCTTTATGGTGCCGAATGTTGGCCATTAAAAGAGAAGCATAACA
>NW_021319230.1:58886-118641 GCF_001605985.2 Dendrobium catenatum
TAGTAACACTAAAATTACTTGGGCCTCCTGGGATAAGTGCTGTGGTGTTTTAAAAGAAGGAAGTCTTGGTTGCAAAACTATGGCTGATCTGGCCCATGCGTTTTCTTATAAGTTATGGTTCAATATCCGTGCTAATTCATCCTTATGGGCTAAGTTTATGTACTTTAAGTATTATGTTGGGAAGCATCCTTCTACTGGTTATGTTAATATTAGAGATTCTAAAATTTGGCAAAGGATGTGTAAGACTAAGTGGGATTTGGAACATCATCTCTCTTGGGGTCTTGGTAATGGTAATGTGTTTTTTGGCAGAATTAATGGTTGAATTCAGTTTCTATTGATTCTCTTATTAATTCTACTTCAAATGCTACTGTTAAGGTTAATTACTTTTTCACTGATAACTCTTGGGATTATGATAAGCTTGCTGAGGTGGTTCCTGATTGCATTATTCAAAAAATCCTCACTATTCCTATTAATGTTGATACTAAAGATGATCTTTTATGTCAGTTAGTTAATGATGGTTGTTTAGATTAAAAGATGCTTGGCATGATTTTAGAATTAAAAAAAATGTTAATTTTATTTAATCTAGGATTTGGCATAAAAGCATCCCCTCTATGGTTTCGACCTTTGTTTGCATAATTTTAAATAGATTTATTCCTACAAATGACAATTTGATTAAAAGAGGCTTTGTCATTCCTTCTAAATGTCAATGTTGTTTCCATTCTAAAAGCATGTATCATATTTTTGTGTCTGGGCCTATTGCGGTTAAAACCTGGTGCCAGTTTGATGATATCTTTAAATTAAATATTTTTAAGTGGAACATGTCTATTTATGATCTCCTTAAGGATTGTTTTGTGTATTATAAAGGTCATATTAGGAATGTCATTTCTTCCCTTATTTTTTGGTATCTTTGGTTGGAAAGAAACAACTCTATTTTTAATGGTATTAAGACTGATTCTTCTGTGGTTATTCACAATGTGAAAGATAAACTACATATCCTGCTCTCGGTTAAATTAATTACTATGAAAAGTTTTAAACACTTTTATCATGTTGTTTCTAACCTTGGTTTTAAGCTGCAGTTGTCTTCCTCTGCTTCAACTCCTCATCTGGTATATTGGGTTAAAGCGAGGGTGGGTTTTTTCAAGCTGAATGTTGGTGCTGAGGTGGATAATAATACTTTGGGTTGTGGTGGCATGGGTATGTTATTCTTGGTTTTGTTGGGCCTTCTCAACGTAATCATCAGTTGTCTATTTTGAATTCTATTCTCTATGGGTTAAATAGTTGCTTGTACCTTCATATTTCCAATATTATCATTGAGGTTGAGTGTCTCTTTAATATTCAATGCTTATGAAATGGAGTGGATGCTCCTTTTGATCATGAGGCTTTTTATACTATTCAGGCTATCAAGCAATTAATTGTTCATTTTTAGATTGATTACTCTCAGGTGCTTAGAGATGGTAATGCCTGTGCTAGGTGGCTAGCTCTGCTTGGTGTAGGTATTGATGGTTTTAAGGATTTTGTGGAAGCCAATTCTCCTGTGCCTCTTAGAGGCTTTTTAAGACTTGACAGAATTTCTTTTCCATATCTTAGGACTTAATTATTTTTCTTCCTAATTTTGGTTTTTGTTTATGTGGTGCTTCTCTGTTGTGCTGGTTCAGTTTGATGGGTTGGTCTCCTCTTTTTCTCCCTTACTGATTTCTTACAGTTTAGTGTGTGCTTTTGAGGTTATGGAGGTCCTATATTTTTGTGGTTTTGGCCATTATGGTTATGGGTGGAGATATGGTTTTGGCCATTGTAGTCCTGCTTGAGGGTCTCTTTTTCTTGTCATTGCTTAGGCTTTAGCTGGGGGATTTTGGAGTTGGCTGGGGTGCTTGGTTAAGATGCTGCACTTGTTGGGTTTCATTATTGAGCTCTATTATTTTTGGGTGGGGATTTGTCCTGAGTTGTTGAAGGGCCTGCGGTTTCTCTCTTGGTGTCCTGCTAGGTGGTGTGCTAGTGCTAATTCTTATTTTCTTTTGGTTTTTATCCCTCGGCAAGTTGCTTTCCATGGGATTTCTGGGTTCTCTATTTTAGGATTGTGGGTTGTTATGTTTTGCTGCTTTTACGGTACATATGAGATCGGGTGGAGTATTGCTAGTTGCTAGGTGGTGTTGTCCATTTCCTGCTACTTGGATTTTTTGAAGTTGTGGGGTTGGATGGAGCTGCATCAGATTATTATTGGCTGTTTGTTGCTTCCTCAACTGCACTCTTCTGGGCTTATCTCTAATGGTCTTAACCTTTTAAATTGGATTGTTTTGAGCATCTTTTGTTTACATTGTACTTTCTGTTGGTTATGTTGGATACTATGTGTATCCTTTATAATTTTAGCTTGTATACTTGCTCTGCTCTTTTGACTGTTTTCCTTGCTGTTACTGGTGGGGTTTTTTGGGGTGGTGCTCTCTAGATTTGCTCTAGGGTGATTCATACTGTTATGTTGAGGGGTGGTTCTTTCTTAAGATGGTGGTTAGAAGTGTATTCTGGAGTGTGGAACATGGATGTTTTTATGGCTAATCTCTAGTCCCTTATTTGCTATACTAATTATTTTTTGTTTTCTTATAGGAAGAAGCTATACCTATTTTAAGGGTGGTATTTTTTACTTCTTTATAATTGTACTTTTTTGTTCTACTTTTTAGGTTTGGTTCCTTTCTGTGTTTTGCAGGATCAGTTTTGTGCTTTGAATTGCTTCATTCAGTTTGAGATAAGGGAGCTGTTGCTGAGAGCTGATCTGGATAGTCTCCTCTTTTTTTGGGTGTCAGCCTTGAGCACCGTAGAATGTACCTAAGTTTTCTTGTACTTGGGCTTAGTAGGGACCTTGAGCTTTTAGGATTTTTTGTTTTTTCGCTTGTAGCTATTTTGAGCGGTTGTAATGCTCGAGGTCCCTTTTAAGGACATTGTAATTTTGATTTTATATTAATGCGTAGGCCCCTTTATGGGTTTCTCCTAATTAATAATAATAATAATAATAATAATAATAATAATAATAATAATAATAATAATAATAATAATAATAATAATAATAATAATATCATCACCAATAATAAAAGAGAGTGACACACTAAAATGGTGAGGCACTATGGTTGTATCGTACTACTTATAAGATGCTGACTAAAGCCACTCCCTACTCACTAGTATTTAGAGTTGAAGCTGTATTACCACTAGAAATCGAGCTACCATCACTTCATGTAGCCATCCAGTATGATCAAACTCAGGAACAAAATGTTTGATTGAGAACGAAAGAACTCGATGTGCTCGATGAAGTCAGACTACAAACACAATAGAACTTGGAGATCTGTCGGGCGAGGATGATGAAATTATTTGATCGAATGGTACGTCATCGAGCATTTCAAGAAGGAGAATTGATCCTAATGCTAAGAAGGTCAATCGTCCCACATCAAAAAATTGATGGAAAATTTGTGTGCAACTGTGATGGTTCATTCATTATTGAGAAGGTATACATAGGAGGAGCTTATCAATTGATCGACTTGGACAGTTAGAGGCTCATGCCGCCAATTAATGGTCGATACTTGAAGAAGTATCAAGCATAGGGATAAATATGTGTTTAAAATTTATTTTGTGCTTTACATGTACCTACTAGTATATATACGATATACATTTTAAAATTCTTTTGTAATACAATAATGCATTTAAAAAAAACTAGAGATATCTTAAATATTTATTCGGGTCAACATCGCACTGCATGCTGAAAACCTTGACTAAATATTTAAAATTATGGCAAATCTACTTCATTTTGAAATCTCCCAATGTGGTAGGGACATTTTTAAATTTTTTTTGGGTTAACATCACGTAGCATGTTGAGATCCCCGAATAAATATTTAAAATTCCAAAAGTTTAAATCTACTTCATCTAGAAATTTTCCTGTGAGGAAGCGGTCATTTTAAATATTTATTCGGGTTGACATCATGCTGAGTGCTGAGATCCTTGAATAAATATTTAAAATCATTTACTACGAAGATCCCTTTAAATCAGGATGCAGTAACATCAATTATCAACACATATGTGAGTGATTTTCCTGAAGTTCGAGACACCTCTCCTTCCAAGTGTACCAAGATTTTCAAAGTTAAAAAAAGAGATTTTTATGACTATACGCTCCAACAAAATAAGTCAGAAAAGCTTAAAGTTTTTCAACAGCTTGAAGCTTAAGGTTTGAATTGGTGTAAAAGGCCAGATCAAACAAGCCCAAATATGGCCAGATCGCTGGCAGCTCCTTCTACTCAACACGCCAAAAGAAAGGCCATAGTAGAGGAACCCCCAATTTCACCAAACCATAAGTAGGGATTGTAGGAAGTACGAAAGCTAATTTGACTTGATAAGTTTAAGTGATCGTAGTCTACTAAATTTTCCTAATGGATTGAAGAATCATAGTTCTGATGGAAAGGAAGAGTCACGTGCAACTACCGAATATGTGTAGGTTTCAAATCTTCAACCACAAAGGAGAACTCCAACTATACCAACTTTAGTAGATTTAGCATTGGGAAGCATATTTTTTGAAGCTCAAGTCTGAAGCCTAAATGAGTGTAAGAGGTTGGATCCAACAAGTCCAAATATGGCCGGATCATTGGCAACTCCATCTGCTCAACACTGTATAAGAAAGGTCATACTAGAGGAACTCAAGTGATTATAAGATGAAGAGCTATCAAATCATAGCTCTTTTGATTTGATGAACTCAAGTGACTCAGATTAAAACCTCCTCAACTGGTTATGGATCAAGATACCCACATTTGGTAATATCAACCAAATCCAAAACCTGTCAATCCTTCAACAAATCCGCAAAGCGTCAAATGATGATTGAAAGAATTTTTCTTCAACAAGTCCACCAAAGCATAAAGCAAAAAAATGAAGAAATCAACCCAAAGTTCATATAAAGCCTAGGGATGAACTAAGAAGATTTTCGTCACCAACAAGTTCACTACCAATAAGCTCAAGATTGATGACTTTTTATTATAGAACTAATGTAAACCTAAAGGGTTTATGTCATCAGTATCTACTCATTCATCAAGTCTGTCAATACATAAAGCTAGGATAGAAAGAACTCTCATATTTGTCAAAAGAATCCAGCATCAAAAGTCTATTCAACACAATATATAAGACTTTTGATATCATCTTTTGACTCAACAAATCATTATCAATTGAGCTGAATGATTTTCAGATTTAACAATTAACTCTTGAGCATCAATATCCATGTATACAAATGGAGACTAGTCAAAAAATATATTCAACTTGACATTCAAACAAGTTTTTGGAGATCCGCAAAAATGAAACTCTCAGCATGACATCCAAAAAAGCTCTTGGAGATCTACAAAATGAGAACCTCAGTGTGACATCCAAACAGGCTCTTGGAGATTTGCAAAATGATGCCCTAGTGTGACATTTAAAAAAGATTTTAGAGATCCTCTAAATAGAACCCTTAGTGTGACGTCCAGAATAAACATTTTGAGATCCATAGGGTCAATCAACATATAATAAACATGATATGCTTTAGAAGGACCAAACTGGTGAGTAAAGAGATATGCACCTTAGCGCCACACGTCACTTGAAGCGTCAAATGACCTCTGAATGTCAAACTGTCAGTGGCATTTTGATCAAAATATTGAATTCTACTAGGTCGAGGCCCCTCGTAGCCAAATTAGATAAGATCGATCAAAAGGGATGGCCGTCACCCTAAATTAAAGCATGGCACTAATCAAGTGACGCCAATTCAACAAATAGACTTCATCATTGCATCCAGAATGTTCCAAAGCTATGAGACTACATTTTGTTTATTCAATTTGAAGCATCTAGATTGATGGCACAGATTCTGAGACAAAAATATAAATTTTGAGAAAAATCAGCCTCATCGCTATCCAAATGATGTCTATTTGCAAAATGGATTTCACCATTACGACTGAAATATTGCGAATACTCAAAAACTCATTTTGTTTTTTTAGTTTAGAGTATCCATAATGGTGACATGAATCTCGAGGTAAAACACGTATATCAAGTAGAATAGGCCTCAACACTACCCGAACAAAGTCTGATTGTGAAACATACTCTACAACTGTGTTCAGAACATCCCAAATACTTAAGAATGATAGCAAATTTGTCCAAATTAAAATATGCAAGGGGTTCAATAAGCATCCCAAGGAAAAGCATAAATTCTAAGGAAAAAATTGTTCGGTGCTATCCAAATGACGTTCGATCTCGAAATGGACTGCGCTGTTATGTCACATAGAACACCATCAATATTCTAAATTGATTGTCACTTTATTTACAAAAGATCAAACACACAAATCGAGGGTGTTCTAAAGCAACCACACACATTTTGAGAAAAAATTAGCCTCAGCATTGCTAAAACCACATTCGATAGTGAAATAGACTACGTTGTTATGACCGGGACATCGACAATACCCTAAATGCACTATCAATTCATCTAATTTTAATATTCAACAAATTTGGCATGTTAAATGAGATGAAATACACATAAATTTTGAGGCGAATAAATATATTACAAGACAAACACACGTAAACCAAGGCAATTTTGATTAACTGATGCATCCCCATCATTTCAAATAGCTAATTAATGGTGATAGATCAATAAACCACTTCTATTTTTTTTAAATTAAAATATTTTTGAGGTCAAACAAAAAGCTCAAATTAAACATTAATATTACCTAGTATCTCTGGATGTACTGCTCAGATGAAATAGCTAAAATTCGGCCAACTGGATGTCTTTTCCCTAAAATTTGTTATAAATCTTCGCCTCAGATGTTATCTTAGCCTCGGGTATTGAATCTCATTGTTAAAATGAAGCTAAGTGGAAATCTATGTAGATTTCTGAAGTTTTTGAGCAACTCTCGTTCAACTGATCTAAAGCCTTACCCCTCTCCTTTTCCATTCGCCAAACCATGCATCACCTCTTTCAGCTCCTATGACCTAACTTAGGAAGTGCTCAAAAGGTATGCTCAAGCTCTCTCCGGAAAGAGTTACTGATGTTACATTCAAAGGACGTATTGGAAGTGTGCTATCAATCCGCTTGCATCATTATCATGAAAATGTTGAAGATGTGCAGAACTTAGAATTTAAAATAATTAAAGAGGAAATCAACCATCCAATTATGGATGACTTAATTATTTTATGTGAAGAGAAGCATAAATCAAATATAAGTAAACATATGTTGCCATCAATAAGAAAGAGGCATGGTCATGCTACATCTAATAATCATAATAGTTCTAAGTCTAATTATAGTAGAAAACATCTGAAGAAAATGAGTAAGAATATTGTTGCTAAGATGGAAGTAGTCTTGGGCTTCCCAGATGTTAATAAAGAATGTTGGAGGATCAAATAACAGAAGAGGCTCTTTTAGAGACTATTGTGTCATCTGAGGTGATTCAGGCTGGCCAATATAAATGGGCGTAAGATGAAAGATGTTGGATGTGGCCAACAAAGTAGTGAGGATATTCTTAAAGAAGAGGATGAGAAGTTATCATTAAGAGCAAAGATAAAGAAGCAACTGCAAATATATCGCAAAGATGAGAGGTCCATTGTCTACAAGAGATAAAAGACATGTAGTAAAACCCGCTACATACTTAAGATAACATCTACGAAAAAAATGTCAAATGACTACAACAAATGCAAATGTCTCTGAGCTGTTATAAAAGGTTTACTATACTTCTAGTGTGTCAACCACAAACAAAATATATAATAACTACAACAAATTCAAATGCTTATGGTAAGTTATATAAGAGAAGGTTTACTATATTCCTTGTGTGTCAACCACAAACAAAATGTAGCATAACGACAGCAAATTAAAACTCCTATAGTCAGTTCTAGAAGAGAAAGTTTATTGTACGCCTAATGTGTCAACCACAAACAAAATGTAGAATAACTACAACAAATTCAAACGCCTATAATTAGTTCTAGAAGACTCGTATGCAGAGCAATAACCACAAATAAAAATATCATGTAAATGCAATTGCCTACAAACGGAGGAAGGAGATTAGTTAGTGCATCACAATTTACTTATAGAAAGAAATAAGTAGTGTATGACACTCTACCTATACAAAGCAGTAAATAAGTCAATCCAAAAGCTGTTGCAACATGCCACCAGATCTGCAACATCCATGCAAGTGGTTAGAAGGTGTTTACAAATATTCCAAGAATGCCCCCGCACATGCACCATAATTTGTATACACATAGGTACACTAAAGGGGTAGGTGCAATCACACCTGCATGGGCTCTGACGAGCATGTTATGGATACACATGTGATGTCTAGGGATGCTGAGTGGGTTCATAAGTGAATTCATTTTTGAACTCGATCCTCTTATGCAGGTAAATAGAAGTTGACAAGGTTCATCAAATAATTACAAAATGCCCTAATTACCCGTATGGGCCCCGGCGAGCATGTTATGGTTATACGCATGACGTCTAGGGATGCTGCATGGGATAAATAATGAATCTAAGTTCGAACCCGATCCTTCTCAACACAGTTCAAACCATTAAATAAATATATACTCATGAAGTTGACCAAAATATTTATTTTATACATTCATATTAGGCCTTCAAGGCTCTTTATAAGAAAAATTAATTAATAAAATCATGCACCTGCATGGACCCTGGCGAGCATGTTATGAGTACACACGTGATGTCTAGGGATGCTGCGCGGGTCCATAAGTGAATTCATGTTTGAACCCAATATTTATAAGTAAGTAAATAGGAGTTGATAAGGTTCAACAAATAATTATAAAATGCCCCCAAACACCCATATAGGACCCAACGAGCATGTTATAAGAACATATATGACTTCTAAGGATATTGTGTGTGTCAATAAGTGAATTCAAGTTGGAACCTGATCATTTTATGTAGATCAATAGGAGTCGACAGGATTCGAACTATCAAATAAATATACGATGGTGATGATCGGTATATTTATCTTAATACAATCATATTAGGCCTTCAAGGCCTATAGCGATGAGAATTCACTATTAAAGGAAAAGCCTATAAAATCCAATCCTCTATCAGCAAACTGACAGTGTCGATAGGGTTCAATTAATAAAGGAAAATAACCCATTTCACCTCGATGATGGCCGTGTTGAATGAAAATCTCAACTTGATGGGGTTAACTCAAATCATTTCAAATGTCTCCAAACTTCTAAAAATTATCAAAATCTAGATATTTAAAACTAAAATTCAACCATTTAAACACTTAAAGCAAAATTTATGTATCCTCCACAATAGTTTGTTAAGGTGGAAATTTTGAAATTTACTTCAGCTCAACCAGAGTTAATGCCTAGTAAAAAATATCATTAAGATCTATTCTGAAATAATATCCATCCAATAAGTAATTTTGCCACTAAATGGCACCATAGAATAAATGGTTATGATGAGGGGCCCTCTAAATCGAGTGGTTTTACCGCCAAATGACACAACAAAATATCGGTTATGGCTAGAGCCAATATGCTCCTTAGTGGCATCACATCCTTGAGATATGAATCCATAGGATATAATCGATAGAGCACAAAGCCATCTATTAGCTAAGGTGGACTCAAATTTGTCCCCTTAGACAAGCATTCCCCCAGGTCTACAATGGTCCCTTAGACAAGCAACCCATGGCTACCGATAAGGATCCTTTTGTCAGGTTGGGTCGACTACCTCCTCTGACTAAGTAGACTATGGACCATGATGGCCCGGGATGATGGAACCATGGGATCTTGATCAGGTCCATCATCTATTCACCCACCACCCTCTTTAAGTGCAAAATGATGAAATTTTCAATTTTAAATATCAAATCTTCAAACTTTTAACCATTTCCAAATATCCATTGTCCATACTGCTACTATATGTCTGATACAATGTATTTATGGATACAATGTATCTGATTGATGACTAGCCTTAATCTAAAGTTCTCTCTCGTTATCAAGAGGGGTAATTTACAAAATGAGGGTAAAATCTCTGGGTAGTGTCTTATCTACAAACCCATCTAACTTCCCAAAATTTTCCCCCGACCTTCATTCCATTAAAACTAACTCGAGAAGAAATAAAAAGTACAACAGGCGGAGGCCAGGGCCAAATTTTGGAGCCCATAGTTACATATAAAGATGATATACCATTGAGTGGTAAAATTTTAAAGAAGAAAGTATAAGTATAAATTTATAATAAGAGCATGGCATTGACCCAATATGCGCCTCAACCCTTATTATTTTTTAATAATCATAAATATTTTTTTCTAAATAATTAATTGAATTATTTTTTGTACTAATATACTTATTGATAAAGAAGAACTAATACATGCTATGTACACAAGAATGAAATAGAAATGTTGTGAGCCTGGAATTAAGTTGTTAAGTAAGGTTTTAGATCAAGTACTTGTTTAGGTGAAGACCATTAAATCAAGAGTTAAGCATCAATACAAGTCATAAATATACCCAAACAATAAGGTGACAAAAGTTGAGTTGTTAAGTGTATTTTTCTTTTTTTCTTTTTAATACTATATTTGATGTTTCGAGTAAAAGAATTTATGAAACCATAATCAAATATGTATTAGAGCATGCTAGCAATAAAAAAAATTATGATAATTTTAGAATAAGAATAAAAATTAGTCTATGGTAGATCATACTATATGATATAAATCATATAATATGATTTAAGTTGTTAAATACATCACATGAGATCAATTTGCATTAATTAAAAAAAATCATAAATTAATTATCATGAAATAATTGTATTATATGATGCAAATCATACTATAAAATCATGCCTCATTTTAAATTAAATAGTTGTTATCACTATTTCATTAATTATATTAATTCAAATTCAAACTAATTATATTGTATGATATATCATACTATACGATCATCTTCTTAAATTAATCTAATTAATCTTCATAATTTAAGAAAAAAATAATTGATATCTATCGTAACTAATCATACACTATGATATGAGCCATATTAAACATAAAAAGAATTTTTTAATTTTTTGGTTTTTTGAACTAATTGTATAATATGATGCTTAGATCTTTAATTATGATCATCCTAGAGTTTGTAAATAAGTTTGTTTTAGGATTTTTCTGTTTTATATATATATATATATATATATTATAATTCTAAAAGCATTAGTGTAGAGAATCAAAAGAGAGGTGTGCTTTAGAGGATTTTTTATGCTTCTCATTTAAAATTAAGTATAAAGTCTTTGTGATATTGCACCATTTGGTTGTTTCCGCATTATCTTTCTAACCCTTATTCCTGATGGTTTATTAATTGAGTTGTGGAGTGTACTTATTTGATTGAGAGTTTACAAGAGATGGTGGATGTCAAATTCCCATGTGGTAGAAGTTATGGGACTAGCAGTGGCTAGAGTAGTATTCTTTCACTTAGAGTAGGTGTGAGTTAGGGTTTCTATGAGAGGGGTTCTGTACACCTAGTGGTGGCTGAAGGAAAGAGTAGTGCATCCTTGAGTTGTAGGGCTATTGGAATAGACATAGTGTTAGTGTGACTAATAAAATTATTTTCGCACCATTATCACTTTTACTCTTTATTTATCTGTAGTATGTTGAAGAGAGATGAATGTTTTTCCTTATGGCATAAGAGGTTCAGCGTCTCAGACTCGACTAGGAATGCACTTGCCTTATGATGATGATTTATTTACTTGACTGAGAATTATTCTTATAGAAAATACTCTAATTGAAAAAAAAAGCCTTGCATCATTAGAGAAAAGTGTTAATTATTTTACATTATTGGAGGATCTAAAATAATAGGCCTTAAAGATTCATTTTGTAATGAATTTAAAGTATAGCATAAACTATTTTAAGATGGCTATCACATCCAAAATAAAGCCAAGCATGAATTGCATGTGAAACTAGGATCATTAATATATGCAAATGAGAATCTATGAAATGACGTTGTAGAGTTGAGATAGCATGGGAATAGATTACATGTGCATATACCACTCAAAGTGGAAAACATCATGCATCGCCTTCTCACAAGAAGAATAGGCCCAAGTCTGATGATTTATCACTCCATGTCCATCATTATTTGGTATTCACATGGCATGTAAGGTCATGTAGCATGCATATTCATTTATTAGACACTTAAGAGAAGTGATTTCAAATGGATCCTTAAATAGGTCATTGCATCTCAAACCTTGCATCCAGCTATCAGCACTAGGCAATCCAATATGGTTTGGGTTCCTAAGGCATCACTTAGTATATTTTTAAGTATACTTTCATAATAACAATGGTGGAGACATGTTGTCACATTCCAAGATCTAATTGCAAGAATTATTCTTATTTGTTCAATATTAATAGCACATAGCCATATAAAATCCTTAATTAATAATAAACATAAATAATTAAATTTCATTCATATCATAAAAAAAAATAGACTACGAACCATATATGGTTCTTTTCTCACATGGCTCTATAAACATAAAATCATTAGATTATCAAAAGATGTACAAAAACATACCTATGACCTGTACTACAATTCTTATTAACTCGTCCAAATGGATTGGGGCCTTACCCTTTCTTGAAATGACCTGTAGGTAACATGGGTGAGTATATTTTCTTAGTAGATTACATGAAACATATAAAAGAATTCAATATTTATAATAAAAATAAATTTGCATAACAATTGAACATTATCCAAATAGTGAAAATATGTTTTTAGATAAGATAACATGGTTGCTTGCGTTGGATGTCATTTATAACATAACTATATCAATATAACTAGTGTCACATGTAAGATCACAAAAAGAACACATTGCCAAAGATAACATAAATATTCACTTAAATATAATATCTATTTTGAAATACATAATAGAACATAATATTTAACATATCAATGTAAAACACATCACATTTTTATGTTTCGTTATACTTCTGCTTTCACTTATGCCTCCCATTTTTTCTTATGCCTCCATATACACCCACTTCCCCTTGTACCTTCACTTACATATATTTTTTTCCTGAATCTCCTTATAATCCTACCTCCGCTTATTCATCCACTTGATCAGTTCACATCTATTCAGACTCATCAAATACATAGATGGAAGAATTTTATGCATGTACAAGCCCTTATAACTCAACATATATTACATAAAAATATATACAACCACCACTTACACTTTTTCCTTTCCCCCTCCTCCATAAATTTTCAAACACATGAACTTATAATATCAATCTCATGACATGAACATAGAAACATCAACATTTTAAACATATATGCATAATACTTAACATAATATAGGAATACAAGAGATCACAGGTAAGTGTGTTTACACATTCAACATTAATACTTCATAAAATCATTCATGAACAACGTTCATAACAACATTTCAAATCATTTATTGCACTATATCATTTTCTATAAATATCATCTTACTAAAAAAATACTTAAAATATCATGCAAAACACCTTGTGAAAATTTCTATTTTCTGACAATGTAATAAGAATGTTCTATTCTACCACATACCAAAAGTTACATGGTGAAAACTTTCTAAATCTTCAAAATGTTGTAATTGTATAAACCTAAGTCAACTGAAATATCAAAAATACCCTCATAAGCAATGAAATTGAATTTTGAAGTAAGTGTGGGCAACCTATCTCGATCCAGATAACTTTTCAACAAGTCCATCAAATGAAATCACCTTTAAGACCTCCAAATATAACTTTCTCTCTCAAAAATCCCTCTCCATCTCACTTTAAACAACTACTTCAAATAAAAAATGAAGTTTTATAAATCAAAATTGATCTTTATAGTCCCAACACTGTAGTGATACCACTCACAGCTCTGAAGCACTCCCACTAGAAATTTCCAGACACCTTGATAATGTTCTTATCCCCTTAGAACCCTCTTCTCAAAATTGTATTAGCCCCCAAAATAAATTTTATTACCAAATAGAGACTTCAATTCCACATAACCATCCCTTGAACATCGTAGCACTCCTAATCGCTCAAACTCTCCATCCAACAAAAATACAGCCAAAGATACTTTTTTATTCTCAAGGCATTACATACTATCAAATGACTTATAGAACCTCCTCAACCAATCTTTATCTGCCTTAGTTGCCCTTCTTCCTTGAAAATGAGGAGACTTCAACCTCAGGAATAGTTATAAATGTTGTTCTACTTCACGTCATTTTACTTCAAATATCATACTTTGTGCTTCCTCCATTTGCTGAGCTACCAAGCTAACAAATTGCATTATGGAATTTGAGGTCATCACCCCCATAATACTCTATATAGTAGTTGCTTTACTAAAACACTGCTCATGAGCTGCTTCTTTTTCTTGGGAGTTTACGACATTACCCCACTTGTTCCTATCACATATGCAAGGTTTAACATAAGACATAAACATTTGAGAAAAACATATAAATTAGTAGTATTATTTAAATAGTAAGAAAATCATATGAATCAGTAAAACATAAGTATTTATGAAGACCTTCAAACATTTAAGGAATTATATAAGAGTGCACGTGATGTTCAGTTATTCTATATCAGTCATAAATCAGTATCTTAATCACATACTCAGTAATAGTAAATTAATAATAATAAATTAGTGCCTTATCTACATGTCCAAATAGTTATATTAAACAAGTAAGGAATTCTTGCATGTGTGTTATTTTTCTAGTCAGTATTCTTAGTTCAATATTCAAGTGGCTTTAAGTAATCAGAGTCATCACTATTGCCTGTTGATGGGGCATGGGTCAGGATGTAGTTGCTGAGTTAAAATATATTTAAGTTTTTTTTTTTTTGATATAAAATTAATGAAGCACACTGAAAGATGCAAGTACACTTGCCGAATCAAGTAATAAAGTGACAGCATAAAGAGTTGATCCCACGAACAAGTATTCTACTTAATTACAATTAAACTATTACTATTTATTCTAAATGCATAAATTATCCTATTAAAAAAATGATGTTTCTTAGTTTTTTCCACTGAAAAAAACTTGCAAGGAGATTTTGATACTTATGAAAATAAAGTATTTTAGATAAATGAATGTATAGTTTATCTAATGAGACTCTTAATGTTTAGTTTTAAATCAGAGCATATGCATCACTAAATCTATGTCAAGCTTGTAGGAGTGAAAAGAAAGGTTTTAGTCTTCATACAAATTTTTTTATCTCCATAGAACCTAGAATATTCAAATGTCATATATCTAGGCATGCAAGTATTCCATTTCAATGCCCATAATTATTCCAATATTCGTCCATCAAGTTTATACTTCACACTAGATATTAATTACACGCATGGTCATTATCTGCATTAAATGAAAAATGAGATATATTAAAAAAATCAACATAACATTCAAGGCATAAGAGTCTACATTAGTACTTACTATCCTTTTGACATAGTCAGCATAAAATTATAGAATTAGCATAAAAGATTCAATAAAGAAACTCATTTTTATTTTATTTATTAAAAGAAGTGTTACAAGGGAAGTAATAAGAAATATTTTATCCGAAAGAATCAAATGATCATCTCCACATTCTTTCTTATGACAACAGAGTTTCGTACACAAATAGTCTAAGATCTCTATAATGAAAGTATCTTGTACTTCCCTGGCCTCTGTTAGATTTTACTCTAAGGAGGCCCTAAGGAAATACACTTAAAATTATAAAATTTTGTTTAAGTGACAGAAATCCCTAAATAATAGAACTAAAAAACTATTTATAGTAAGCACATGGATGGGTTCGAGTGCCGCAGTGTTAAACAAGGTGGCACCACAGCGATAAAAAATGAACAACACCTCAACATTGTAATGTTGGCTCCGCTATAGTGTTGGCTAACATGGCACGATTAATGATTAAAATGGTACATCTTTTGACTGAGTCTGCGTGATTCCTTGCATTATAAATCACTCTATCGTAGTGCCTTGAGAATTGTGACAGTTGAATGTGAATTTTGGTGCTTAGGCATTGCAAGACTTAGCATTCTGGCCCTCATTTTTTAGGCTCCAGTATTATGATGCTAAATTTTAGGCGCAATAGCACTTACCTAGCTTATTGTCATGGTAGTGGTGGAAAATAGACAACTCGACACTACCATGTATGAACCTTGTGTCAGGGTACTGTGAAAGCATACGCTGCAATGTTTATGATGAAAGCACTATGATGCTATTTATTAGTTATAGTTTGTATTTTCTTGCATGTTTTCTACACAAATATAAATAAAATAATATATTTTTACTAATTTTAAAAACAATAAATAATACCAAAATTATACTTAACAAATTTTCCCTTGCTTAAACTCTTGCTTATTCTCAAGCAATGGTAAAAATCATATATTATCACATAATAGCTAAATAAAATTTGATAGTTTAAAATTACTAAAATAGAAAATAATACATCACAATCCATAAGTAACATTGATTGAAAAAAGTTATAATTCAAATTTAAAAAGTCATAACAATTATTCCAATCAATCATCCTTGCTACTGCTTGTATTGAATCTATCCACTATGTATGCAAATATAAAATTGACTTCTAAACTCAAAAAAGAATAATATAACTTAGGGATTAGTTGTGCTTGCATTTAAATTAAAAGTTAATTAGTGCACCATCATATGTACTACTAGTTCACTTACCTTCTCCATTTTTATTTAAGTATTAGGATGCATTTAAACTTAAGCTTCAACTGATACCAATTTTTGAATGTACTCATATTTGTGTTGTTTATATCCCTTCTAAAAGTTTTAAAAATTTATTTTTTCATACTATATGGGGTACATATTTACTAATTTTAAATATCATATTTTTATCATCCACTTGCAATCCTAATTGATTTAATGCAAGGATTCAATCAGATCACCAATTTCATTTTTACATTTATCATGATCGTCCTAATTTAAGCTACATCCATCTTTTCGTTAAACTTAATTATTCATTTTTCAATTCAACGGATAATGCATTAGTGTATAATTTTAAAATTCAATTCAAATCAATAGCTTAATGATTTATATTAGTTAATTATTAAGCTTTCTTAAATTATAAATTATTATGAATTGTTCATTCAAACTATCATGAAGGATTTTATTATAATCCTAATTTTATATAATTTTTAATTATCAATTTTATTTTGGCTAAATAAATTATCAAAATGTAAGTATTTGGAGAGGATAATGTACATCAAGTTCAGCTTAAAGGAATTTATTAAATTTAAATAATAGAACTATACAATGTAATCTAATAGTAAATAAACATAACTAAATATAAAATAAACATAACACCACATCTAAAAAAAGAACTAAATTATTAAAAAGAACCTCAAACATAAAACTCAAGTGGGTTACCTCCCATCGGCGCTATGTTTGTAGCCTTCAGCCAGACTATACCATTTTTTTTTATGATGAACCAACTCAATGATATTTCTCAAACGTGCTATGTCCCCACTTAATTAAGTCTTCAGTCTATGACCATTGACTTTAAAAATATATAAACATTTCTTATCCTGAATTTTAATAGTACCATAAAAACATTTTATTCGTAATAGTGGATGATCCTGACCAGGTGGATTTTAGATTACCTGGAAATAATTTCAATATGGAATTTAAAAGCAAAACATTTCATCCAAGGGTAAATTCTTTGTTAAGAAGCTTATGATCATGTCATTTTTTAATTTTATCTTTATAAATCTTGGCATTTTCATATGCCTAATTTCTAACAATTCATTCAATTGTATCAATCTTTTTCTTCTATTCCCTTAAGATTAAAATTTAATTCTTCTACAAACCAAAATGCCTTATACTATAATTTTACAAGAATGTGGCAAGCGTTTCCAAAGACTAACCTATAAAGAGACATGTTAATAAGAGTCTGAAATATAATTCTATAGGTTCGTAATGCATCATCTACTTTAGTAGCCTAATCTTTCCTATTAGAACTGATAGTTTTTTTTTAAAATTTTTTTAATCTCTCTATTACTTATTTCAGCTTAGCCACTAGTTTGGGTATGATAAGCTATTACATTCCTATAATGCATACCATATTTCCTTAATGTTGTTTCTACTCTCTTATTACAAAAATGTCTTATCCCATTACTGATTAAAACTCTAGGCATCCTAATTTTAGAAAAAAAAAATTCTTTAAAATTTTAAGCACAACCTAAGCATCCGTTTTAGGGGTTGCCACTCCTTCAATCTATTTTGATACATTGTTAATAGCAATAAGAATATATTGACATCCATAGGATTGCACAAATGGTCCCATGAAATCAAATCCCCAAATATCAAATATAGCTATCTCCAAAATATAATTCAAGAGCATTTTATTTCTTCTAAAAATATTATCTACTCTTTAACATTGATCACATTTTCTAACATAATTATTACATCCTTAAATAAAGTAGGCCAATAAAATCTTGATTGGAGTATCGTGGAAATAGTTTTAAATCCTCCAAAATGCCTTCCATAATAAGAATAATGACATTCCTTAATTATGGGTTCTACTTCTTCCTGGGGGACACATCTCAAAATGATTTGGTTATTACAAGATTTTAAAAATTGGTTCATCCCAAAAATAATATTTGGCATTATGAATTTTTTTTTCTGAATAGAGGATAAATCAAATGGAAGCACATCAATAATAATAAAATTGATAATATTAGCAATCATGGAAATCTATTTAGATGCAAACAAACAATTGTTCATCAAGAAAGAACTTATTAATTTTAATCTTATCAGATGCATATTCTTAATCTAAATGTCTAAGTAGATGAACGTCAATTTGATTTTTCAGTTCCTTTTCCATCCAAAATTATTGCATCAAATTCCTATAACACAATAATCTACCTCACCAATCTAGGTTTGTTGTCTTTCTTTGTCATAAGGTATTTGGTTGCAAAATGATTAGTGTAAATAATTACTTTTGTGCCAATCAAATAATATCTAAATTTATCAAAAGTTAAAATAATGGCTAGTAATTATTTTTTAGTGATTGTATAATTATATTGTGCAGAATTTAAGGTTCTACTAGCATGAAAAATGGCATGAAATTTCTTATTTTTCTTTTAACTAAGAACAACACCTAGAGCAAAATCACTTGCATCACAAAAAACTATAAAAGGTGAGGACCAATAAGTAGCAATAATAATAGTAGCTGTAATCAAATGTTGTTTCAAAAATTTTAAAGCTTCAAGATATGCAATATCAAAAATAAAAAAGGACATCCTTTTCAAACAAATGACACAAGGGCTTTGAAATTTTAGAAAATTCTTTTATAAAATTTTGCATGTCCAAGAAAGCTCCTAATTTCTATAATATCTACCTCTAATCCTTCCTTAGAAATTTTATGCCTTAAGGCTCGTTCACCATAAATTTATATTTTTCCTAATTTAGCACTAAATTTATCTCTACACATATTTTTAATATAGAAGTTAAATGTGCAATACAAGAATCAAAAGTATTTCCAAAAATAGAAAAGTCATCCATGAACTTTTTAATAACTTACTCAATTAAATTTAAAAAAAAAAATTACATCATTCATCTTTGAAAAGTAGCAGGAGCATTGTAAAGACCAAAAGATATTCTCTTAAAGGCAAATATGCTATAAGGACTGGTAAAGGTAGTCTTATCGTGGTCTTCAAGTGCTATAAGAATATGGTGATACCCTAAATAACCATCTAAAAAATAGTAGAATGAATGCTCTACCAATCTATTCAACATCAGGTCAAGGAAAGACAAAGGAAGATGATCTTTTTTAATGGCCTTATTTAGCTTCTTATAATCTACACAGATTCTCCATCCAGTGATAGTTCTAGTATGAATAAGTTTAATATAATCATTGGCTATTATAGCCAAGCCACCCTTCTTACAAACACAATGAATGGGACTCACCCAAAAACTATTTAAAATAGGATAGAGAATTCCAACATAAAGAACTATCTTTTTTTTCTTTTAAACATTATACTTTTTTTGTTTGTTTTTAAAACTGTATGCAAGGGTTTAACCTAAGATTCAACCACAAAATTACGAAGATGTGCAATATAAACCAAAACACAACAAAATGGCCCTCCTCTTTTGGTATTCCACTATAACACACTCCTTTAGCACTCAACTAGATGGGGACGACCTTATCCCTTACCAGGTGGAGAATGTAACAACTTGAAAATTTTGAAAATTAATTTGAAAATAAAAATATAAAAAATTAAAATTTCTAAAATGCAGCATTGTTGAACTGGGTAGGGTGGTTCCTCGATGCTGAGCTCTTTGTAATTTTGGAAATTAATACAGCTCAATAGTAGTATTCATAGCATTGGGTCACTTGGATGCTATAGTATTAGGCTCTAAACAACATTTTTTATATATGTTTAAATTGCCACGACCCTCTCCCCCTCTCTTCAGCTAGTGTAGCCAGTAAGGAAAGTACAAAAAAGAAGAAAATTGGAAGGTGGAGAGAGAGGAGAGGGAGGAAGCTTGTATTTGGCTGCCAATTTATTTCACTGCTTCTACAAAATTTCTTCAAATTGTTATATATGACTTCTAACCTACTCTAGTTTTCAAAGATTTTGATTTCCCCTTAGTTAATTTTTATTGCATATCTTTGATTATAGGAAGTTATTAATGTATAACAAATTGGATGTAGTAGTATTATTCATTATGAACATTTTGACAAGATTATTCTGCAATTTCACCAAATGGAATAATATATATTTTAATTGGTTCAATTTTAGTATGTGTATTGATTTGGACATTTTAATATGATTATTTTATTAATCCAAGTATTGTGAATGATTACGAATATGTGAATGAGTAAAAGTTTATCATTGTTATTTTTATAATAATATGTGTGAAAATTTAGCAAGGCAGGTTCGTTACTAAGGTTGGCTAAAAACTATTTTTTATTTGTACAGGATGGTGAACAGATAGGTCTTCTTTTAAATACTGTGATTTATAGTAATATTCTCAATTGATTTACATGGTTTACTAGTTATGAGTTATAAGGAGTAATTACTATGCCAACATGTGTTAAATATAAATTATGTATTATTTATTATATTTAAATCTAATAAAAATATATTATTTTAGTTATATTTATGCAAAAAAATGTACAAGAAAAGATAAAAATTATAAGTGTTGAATAATGCCAAATCACCATCATCGTAATAAGCATTACTATGTAAACTTTTACAACACCTCGGTGCTAGATTCAAACATGACAGTGCTGAGTTCTATATTTTCTGGCATTATGATGACACCAAGGTTAGCTCTACAGCACCACATGAAATCATTGCACCCAAAATTCAACACTGCAACACTAGAGCCTAAGGAAAAATGAGAACTGGTTCATGAGCCTTACAACACCTCAGCACAAAAATTCACATTCAGGCATCAATGCTCAAATTTTATAGTGCCACGCTGGAGTAGTTTCTAACACGAGGAGCCACGCCGATCTTAGAATGTTTGTGTAAGCAACTTTATGGATAGAGGAAGAAGTCTAGAAAAGATAATTTGATCCTTCCGGGTGATAATTTTCTTATTATTTTTCCAGTATCCATTCTTCTAATAAATGAAATAAAAAATGTGATTGCTTGTTGAATCTTTCATGGAAGCCATACATTTATTGAGAGGTTTGATGGATAAATATAGAGAGAATAAGGAGGATCTAAATATGATATTTATTGATTTAGAAAAAGCATATGATAAAGTTCCAAGAGAAGTGCTATGGAGAGTTCTTGAAAAGAAAGGAGTTAATAATGCTTATATTCAAATCATTTAAGATATGTATGCAGGAGCTATTACTTGTGTTCAAGCACTAGGTGGTTTGACCAAGTATTTTCGTATTTCGGTTGGATTACATCAAGGATCAGCCTTAAGTCCATATTTTTCTGCTTTAGTCATGGATTTTCTCACTAGACATTTGCAAGAGGTGTACCTTGGTGTATGCTTTTTGCTGATGATATTCTTCTGGTTGATAAGACTAGAGAGGGAGTTGAAGGTAAACTTGAATTATGGAAGTCAACTTTAGAGTCTAAAGGTTTTTTGCTTGAGTATATCTAAAACTGAATATATGGAGTGCAAGTTTAGGAGCAATAGACCTAGTGAGGGGATTGTTGTTAAGAGAGCTATTATTTGCATGTTTTATATTCTTTCAACTTGTATAGTTTTGATGAATCAAAATATTATTGTTTTATGTATTGATATCTCCTAACACTTCTTGGAAGATTTATTTTTGCTCTTGTGTGAACTAAAATTTCAGGAAAATCAAACTTTAGACTACTGAAGACTTCAAATCAAATTTAGCATGAGAGATTTTGTGAATTGAAGCTTGTACTTTTCTTTAAATTAAGTTTGAGAGGGAGTGATTGTAATTGAGTGAATAAATACACACACACACTTAAGGAGATCTTTAAATATTTATACTAATCGTACGGGACGAACATAGTTCATACGGGACGATCAAGTTAGTTATATCCTCTAAAGAGCAACGGAACAAACAGGAGTTGAAGAAAATTTTTCTAAGTCCTGATCGTTCAGGACGAATGTTTAATCATCCGAGGATGAAATGTTCTCTGAAAAATTTTCGTTCAGACAAAATTCATATTCGTGCCAGGACAAAATGCTCTCTGGAAAATGTTTGTCCAGACGAACTCAAATTCATCATGGACAAAATGTCCTCTGGAAAATTTTTTTTCAGAAGAAATTTATATTCGTGCCAGGACGAAATGCTCTCTGGAAATTTTTTGTCCAGACGAACGCAAATTCGTACTAGGACGAATTGTTCTCTGTAAAAATTTCATCCGGACGAACTCATATTCGTCCCAGGAAGAACTGAACCGACTCTTCAAATTTTGGCGACGTCCTGTAGTTTTTGGGAACCGACCTATATTATAACTGTTCGTACCGGACGAACCTAGTTCGTACGGGATGATGCTCGGGTACGATTTTAGTTCGTAACAATATACATTTGGTTCGTTTCTACACATTTAAGTAAAATCGTCCAGGACGATCCACGATCGTACGGGACTATCAACTTCGTCTTGACTTAAAAATTTGCAGTTTTTGGATGGTTTTTCTTGTCTTTCATATAAATAGTCCAATTTAGACTTTCACTTAATCTTTTTGCCTTCTGATCTTCGTGCCTATTGAAAGAAGAATCAAGGAGAGAGTGTGAGAGAGTGTTCGAAGGAGAATTCTTACTACTGGAGCGTGAAGGCTTCACTTGGTGTTCAAAGGTAAGAATCTTTAGTTTTGATTTGTGTTTACTTCACTATTTTTCTCTCTTTCTTCTAGATTTCTTGTGAAGAAGAACTGTCAAGGAGATCCGGTTCTCTGTCGACACTTAGAGAGTGTGAACAGACGAAGGGTTCTCTGCCCACACTAGGAGAGTGTGAAAGGACAAAGGGTTCTCTGCCAACACTAGGAGAGTGTGAAAGGATGAAGGGTTCTCTGCCCATACTAGGAGAGTGTGAAAGAATGAAGGGTTCTCTACCCACACTAGGAGAGTATGAAAAGACAAAGGGTTCTCTGCCCACACTAGGAGAGTGAAAGGATGAAGGATTCTTTATCTACACCGGGAGAGTGTGAAAGGACGGACAGTTCTCTGCCAACACTAGGAAGAGTGCAAAAGGACGACGGTTCTCTACCGCACTGGGTAGTGGTGGAAGACAATTTTGTAAAGGCTTCTCCGCCTTGCTGTTGGTGCAAAAGGAGAGTCACTAGTGGTATTAGTACAATACTCGAAGGGTGCCTCCGGGGAGTGGATGTAGGTCAAGTTTGACCGAACCACTATAAATCACGTATCTTTTATTTTTTCGCTGCTTTTTATTTTTCTATTTTACTGTTCCAAAATTATGGTTTAAAAACATTTTCTATAAAATTCACTAAAGTTAATTTTCTCGGTTTTAAATTTTAAAAGAGGGATTAAATTTTAATTACCAATTCCCCCCCCCCCCCCTCTTGGTTAGCCGCTGGGAGATAAGCTTAGGTTTAACAACCTAATTCATATTGAACAAGTTTCAATAATTGTGACTTTGGGAGATCAAGTCATTAATAAGAGTACACATTTCATATATCTTGGATCTATTATTTAGAGTGATAGTGAAATTGATCGGGATATTATCAGCAGAATTTAAGTTGGATGGTTGAAGTGGAGGAATGCATCAGGCTTATTGTGCGATAAAAAAGTCCCCCTCAAACTTAAGCGGAAATTCTATAAGATGGTGGTAAGACGTGCAATGCTTTATGTCATTGAATGTTGGCCATTAAAAGAGAAGCATAATACTAAGTTAAGCGTTGTAGAAATGAGGATGCTTAGGTGGATGAGTGGCTTGACCCTTAGAGATAGGATACGAAATGAGCATATACATGAAAAGGTTGGAGTAGCTCTAGTGGAAGATAAGATTAGAGAGAGCCACCTTAGATGGTTTGGTCACATTAAACGGAGGCCTTTCGATGATCCGGTTAGGAAAGTTGAGGTATTAGATTTGACTTTTGTTAAGAAAGGTAGAGGTAGACCTAAAAAGACTTGGTTAGAAAATATTAGAAATGATCTTTCTTTATTAGATTTAAATGATAATTTGACTTTTAACCGAACACAATGGCGAAAAAGGATTCATGTAGCCGACCCCACTTAGTGGGGCAAAGGCTTGATGTTGTTGCTTGTTGAATCTTTCATGTCTAGTTAATTCCCTAGTTTTTGAATTATGATATAATAAGTATATCAAGTATTAATATTGACTCTTATGTCTTGAATGATACATTGATGCTTTCAATATCTCTTATTCATTATTTAATACATACAATGGTCATGTGTATAATTAATATATAGTGTGAAGTATAGCCTTGATGGAGGAATGTTGGAATAATTAGAAGTATTGAAATGAAATGTTGGCATACGTAGACAAGTTATTTTTGGATATTTTAGGTTCTATGGTAATAAATAAATTATAGAAATGCCATAAACCTTTCTTTTCACTCCTACAAACTCGATAGAGGTCTAAGGATGCATTCCCTCTGATTCACATCTAAACATCAAGAATATCATTAAGAAAAATATATTATTTACATCCATTAGTCCAAAATACTATGTTTTATAAATATCAAAATCTCCTTGCAAGATTTTTTTTAGTGATAAAAACTTAAAACATTTTTTTTAGTAGGATAAATTGTGCATTTAGAGTAAATAGCAGTAATTTAATTACAATTAAGCAGAACACGTTTTCATGGGATCGGCACTCTACTCGACCACTTTATTACTTGATTAGCACATAAACTTGCATATTTTAGTGAACTTTTATTAATTTTGTATCAAAAAAATCTAAACGTATTTTAACTCAGCAAATCACACCCTACCCCACGCCCTATCAAGTTTTTGGCATCATTACTGGGGAAGTAATATGCTTATTATAATTTTAACTATATTATTGAAATAGTTTCTTATACTTTTAATACTTTATTTTCTTAGTACAATACTCTATTTGTAAGATAAAAAATTTTTAAAATATCACTTTACTCCCCCTCTTAGTGCACCACAACATTTTCATAAACCATAGTGCTCCCCCTCAGCATCTCAATCCTGAGAGTATGGTGACACAACGCCTAATTATAGATTTATTACATACCCACAACCAAAACTAAAAATACAAAGAGGTTAGATTTGCTACACCCACAAGCACAGAGTTGTTGCGCTCCCACAAAGAATTTCATGTAAGTATAAAGTTACTTATAAATCGTAAACAGGTTAATAATGTCTCTTTAAACATGTGAAAATTTAGTTGATTACAACATCTACCTCCTCCAGTACTAGATCAAGGACCCCAAGACAAGTAGTTAGAATTTTATTTTCACTTGTTTTGTGATATGTAAATGTAATTTTCTACTAACATGTTTGATATATCAAAAGGGAAAGAAATAATTATTGGTTCTTGTATAATTTTATATTATTTGTACCTATATCATTTTAAATATTCTAATATTTTATAATAAATTTATTTGATCTCTTTATGCTATATCATTTTAAATATTCTTTTGGTCTAGCCCTTTCCACCAAGTCAGAGTTCTAAATTCGTAGAGGTACTAATAAATGTCTCTATCGCTTATTCAATCCGTACAAAAATCTCTAATATTTTTTTTTTCAACTGTGGGGTTGAAATGAGGAGTGTACCTTGCTAATGCAACAAACATAGCTTCATATTACATCACTATCTTGCATCCATGTTTCAGTCTTATAAATGCTTCTTGCCTCTGTGGTTAGGCAAAAGGTGGTATAAATAAAATTGTTAACATTACAGTAAACTCTTCCCATATAATCTCTACATTAGTTTTCCCCTAAAATTTTTCATGTTATTACCCTACACATTATCTTTCCTCGTCACCTTCAAATAGAAAGGTAACTAATGGTACCTTCTAATTCTCTAGGTAGTGCATACTATCAAAGATCATATCTATCAAGGATAGCCAATCTTCTATAATTTGGGTGTCTACACATCCTTTGAATAATAATGGTTTTAGTTTGTAAAATGATTGTAAATTCTTATCTTCCACTTGTTTTTTTCTGTTAGTTAGCTTGATATGTCTATCTCCCCTTACCTATGCTATAACACTATCTAGTTATATAATACTATCTGGTGGTATTGATGGTACTGTACCTACACTAAATTATTCATTCAATATATTTTGATCTAGTAGATCCATTCAATTGTTCACATGTGTAATAGCTCAAAGTATTAACTATCGAGATATTATCTGAATTAGCTTATGGACCTCACAATTTTATCCTATTGGTGTAACTTCCCAGGAGGTCACCCATTGTAGTATTTCTTTGGGATGAACACACTTAAATGTGGAGTTTTTTAATTAAATTTTACAATTACACCAAAAGATTCCTTGATGTTTAAAATTTTAGCTTCTTTTTACTTAATAGATTTCATAATCTTCCTCACTTAAATAACTGACATCCTCATCTGTATCTTTATCCCAAATGATGACTCCCGTTACGTAGCACTTTATCCCATACAGGGTTCAAGAGGTGGTTGCCTTGGCATAGCACTTTATCTTATATAACACTTAGTCCTCATCTTCCAATTTGTGTACTACTGAGCTATTATTTGTAACATCTTAAACTCTTAATTCTTGATATATTATTTCTTTGGCCTAAGAGCCTCACGGTTTTATCCTATTGGGATAACTTCCAAGGAAGCTACTATGCCATAATTTCTCAAGGATGAGCATGCTTAACCGTAGATTTTCTTAATAAAACTTCAATCATTACACCAAAAGGTATCTTGATGTTAAAGAGTTTAGCTTCTTTTTACTTAGGGAGTTTCACAACTTATACAATCATATATGAACGATTCACGCATGTAATCAATTATATATGCAAAATAATGCACCTTAAATTACTCAATCTTACCTGATTTATAATTGAATCCTATAGCCCTAGGGACAATTCAATTCTTTTGATAACAAATCTTTGATACCAAATTTTTAATGCCACATAATCTAATTTGAAAAGAATTATATCTTTTACTCTTTTAATAATAACAATCAGAGTAATCTAATATTTTTTTTAATAATAATATACAAGAAAAAATAAATCTATTGATCAAAATATCAATATACATGTGTTTATTGCCTAAAAGTTATTTACATTAGCTAGGATTCATATGAATATAACATACTGTCTGCCCACTCATTATCTCAAAAGAACAATTAAAAGATAAAATGATAATGAAATTTGAAGAATCATGTATATAATCAGCCTCACATTCTTGAATCTTTACCGTAACCTGGTAAAATTAAATCACATATATTGAGATTATTAAGCCCAGCAGGTCACGGAACCCTAGTACTAAACTCAAAGTATGAAAAAAATAGTATGTACGAAATCATTTAGTTCATAATAGTAATAATCAAAATGATCATGAATAAATACAAAAATAATAAAACACGTGTGATATAGTAAAGTGTGTGAGATATTATAGCATAGATTTTAAAATAGTAAGGCTATAAACCATCATTCTTAAACCAAATGTCATAGTACTATTATCCAAAAAATAAGAAAATCATATGAATTAGTAAAGAAAAAGTATTTATAAATATCGTTAAAAATTTATAACAATATAGTTTTATTAAGGAATCATATGAGTGCACATAACGTTCAATTATTCTATATTATTCTCAAATTAGTATCTTAATCACATGCTCAAAAATAGTAAATCAATTATGAATTAATAATAGTTTATCAAAGCCTTGTATGTATGTCCAAGCAATCATATTAAATAAGGAATTATCTTATGTATGTAATTTTTAGTAAGTTTTCTAAGTTCAATATCCAGGTGGCTTTCACCAATCATTGTCATCACTCATGGCTGTCACCATAATAATTACTCATTGTAAGTCCCTACTAGTAAATCATATGAATCGGTAGAGAATATCAACACAAACTATAGTATTTAATGAAAAGTTTGTTGGCCCATAGAACAGGAAAATCACATATTACCGGCAGAATATTATTTATTTTCCAGTGGATTTTGGAAATTTTTGGTGTTAAAAAATTTTCCATCGAAAAAAAGAACCGACGAAAAATTTTACCGCAGAAATTTTCCATCGGGCAAAAAAAAAACACTGGGATTAACTTAAAAAAATCAGTAGCAGTTGCCCACACAACCCGGCCTAGAGGCACTGCTTTTTGACCTGCCTAACCCACCAAGCTCGCAAACCCGTGTGACACGAGCTGGCGTGCCAACCACGCACCCAACATGCCTAGCCAACCCTCACAGAGGAGCGTGATCCAAAGCAGACCCGCCCGTGTGACCCGACGATGAATCGTGTGACCCGTTATACATGGCGGGCTTTAAACCCCCCCAAGCTCGCAAACCCGTACGACACGAGCTAGCGTGCCAACCACGCACCCAACATGCCTAGCCGACCCTCACAGAGGAGCGTGCTCCAAAGCAGACCCGCCCGTGTGTCCCAAAGTTGAATCATGTGACCCATTATACATGGGGGGCTTTAAACACCCCCCCCCCCCCTTTACGCTCGCTACCTGCCTATCTGACCATTATGCTATTTATGCAAAATTCTCATGAAATATGAGGTTTCTTACTTATATTATTTCTTATAAAATATTAAAATCACTACCAAAAAATAGGACTATCACAGCACAATTATTGACTTATCCTGAAGGTTATAACTACCCCATTTTACTTAGTAGCGGTTGTAAAATTGTTGCAACACCTTTGTAATTGCATTGCGCTGCAATGACATTCTGTAGCAGTTCTATAGATTAAAGGATGTGTTAGTTTTAGCTGCGGTTATAACCAATGCTAAGTTACAAAATTGCATCGGTTAAAACCGCCACAAAATTAAAACTTAAACTAATTTTTAGTATTATAGTGGTTTTTACAGCCATAATAATGGGCATTTGTGGAGGTTAAAATTTCCACAAAAATTAAAACTTAAACTGATTTTCATTATTATGGCGATTTTAACTACCCCAATTCTGGGCATTTGTGGTGGTTAAAACCTCCACAATTTTTTAAAATTTTTTTCTTAAAAAGTAAAACTTAAATGTCCACTATAATCTCATGGTGACAATCATAGGAAATTCATGCTAGAAACTCCACACCATAATACTTGATGCAGTACCACCACCAACAACATCAAGCCTTTATCCCACTACATGGGGTCAGCTACATGAATCCTTTTTCTCCATTGTGTCATATTAAAAGTCAAATCCTTGTTTAAATCTAATAAAGAAAGGTCATTCCTAATATTTTCTAACCAAGTCTTTTTAGGTATTCCTCTACTTTTCTTAACATAAGTCAAATATAATACATCTACTCTCCAAACCAGGTCATTGGAAGGTCGCTGTTTTATATGACCAAATCATCTAAGGCAACTCTCTCTTATCTTATCTTCTACTGGGGCTACTCCAAACTTTTCATGTGTATGCTCATTTTGTATCCTATCTCTAAGGGTAAAGCCACTCATCCACCTTAGCATCCTCATCTCTGCCACACTTAACTTAGAATTATGCTTCTCTTTTAATAGCCAGCATTCAGCACCAAAAAGCATTGCAGATCTCACAACCATCTTATAGAATTTTCCCGTAAGTTTGAGGGGTACTTTTCTATCACACAACAAGCCCGACGCATTTCTCCACTTCAACCATCCAACTTGAATTCTGCTGATAATATTCCCATTCATTTTACCATCACTCTGAACAATAGATCCAATATATCTAAAATGTGTACTCTTATTAGTGCTTGATCTCCCAAAGTCACAATCCCCTCACTAGGTCTATTACTTCTAAAATTACACTCCATATATTTCGTTTTAGATCTACTCAAGCGAAAACCTTTAGACTCTAAGGTTGACCTCTACAATTCAAGTTTACCTTCAACTCCCTCTATAGTCTTATCAATAAGAAGAATATCATCAGCAAAAATCATACAGCAAGGTATATCCTCTTGCAAATGCCTAGTGAGAATATCCATGACTAAAGAAAAAATATATGGATTAAGGAGGATCCTTGATGTAACCCAACTG
Source organism: Dendrobium catenatum (assembly GCF_001605985.2). Lineage (NCBI taxonomy): Eukaryota > Viridiplantae > Streptophyta > Magnoliopsida > Asparagales > Orchidaceae > Dendrobium > Dendrobium catenatum. Next base: position 89,401 of record NW_021319230.1, read on the forward strand.
AAATAGGGAAATACTTGGTCAAACCACCATGTGTTTGAACACAAGTAATAGCTCCTACATATATATCTTTAATGATTTGAATATACGCATTATTAACTCCTTTCTTTTCAAGAACTCTCCATAGCGTTGCTCTTGGAACTTTATCATATGCTTTTTTCTAAATCAATAAATATCATATGTAGATCCTCCTTGTTTACTTTATATTTCTTCATCAAACCTCTTAAAAAATGTATGGCTTTCATAGTCAACCTACTCGACATGAATACAAATTGATTTTGAGAAACATTGGCACTACGCCACAACCTATGCTCCATAACTCGCTCCCATAGTTTTAAAGTATGACACATTAGCTTAATTCCTCTATAATTCGGACAATCTTGTGTATCACCTTTATTCTTAAAAATAGGAATTAACAAATATATATATATCTTTCCCCCTTATTAGTATCTAATCTATTATATAAATCACTAAAAGCTAAGGTCTTTGCATTGCATATTGCTTTCTTAGATTCCTTACGAGCCTCTTTATATCTTTCCCATTATCAAAATTTTTAAGAATAAACTAATTTTTATAACAAATCTTCTTACTTATAATCTTTTCTTGCATATTTGGATTTCCCTACTAACTATTTTTACTATTAGGAGCTTTCCATTTGATACTTCAAGCACATATTTTACAATATTCTTAATATCTCCATCTACTTTCTCGCACATAGCATTAGCATCCTCATGCACAAAAATAATTTTAAGATCTAAAATCTTACTCTCAAAAATAATTTTGTTGATATTTTTTAAATGACTCCATCTAATCCTAAAATATCATTTTACTTTGTTTTTTATTTTATGCCCCTTTATCTTAAAGTCCAAAATAATAATCGATGTTGGGTACATAAATTTTCACTCGGAATAACTTTACAATCTAAACAAACTAATTTTCTTATAAAAAATAGTTAATCTAAGTTGTACTATATCTATTTTTATAAGTGATGAGACGCTCATTCCTTCTCTTAAATAAGGTATTAGCAATTAAAAAATCATAAACTAAACAAAAATCTAATATGGTCTTGCCAAATTCATTTGTCATTTCAAACCCAAGGCCACCATGAATGCTTTTAAAATCATCTACCTCTCTACCAACATGTCCATTTAAATCTCCTCAAATAAAATCTCTTTCTTCAAGAGAGACCTTTTGTATTCATTCTTCTAAGTCATTCCAAAAATTTAATTTAGGCCTCACATCCAAACCTACTGAAGGAACATAAGCAATTATAATATTAATAATCTTAGCATCAACAATAATCGTTAAAGCAATAGTTTTATTTCAAATCCTATTAATTTTTATAACATTATCCTTCAAATTCTTATCTAAAATAACACCTACACCATTTCTAGTATGACTCCTACCCAAATATTAAAGTTTAAATCCTAAACTATCAATTTCTTTAGCCTTCTCTCCAACTCATTTAGTTTCCAGCTGAATGCATAAAATATTTAACTTTCTATGAATCATAATATTTATTAATTCCATCAATTTTACTGTAAGTAAACCTATATTCCAAGTTTTTGTCCTAATTTTAGTTTTATATTTTTTAGTTTCATGGTTTAGCTTTCTTGTCCACATCTATCCTTGTTGTGGAAACCCTTGCTATTAATACTAAACCTGGGCGCCGGTGCAGCAGCCCTTGCACACTTGTCACTACTTAGAATTTAATTTTATAAATTTTCTTTTTATTTTGACCTTTTTTACTTGGATTTTTTTTAGTTGCATTCATTTTATAACTTTCAAACTTAGTTTTATTCTTAATGAATTTTATTTGGTTCAACTTTATGTTTTAAACTTTACCTTTTAGTGGTTACATGTGTTAGTTCTGATTTGATTAAGTATTTTATGTATTTTATTTAGACTATTACTAGTTTTGTTAAGATTTTTTATTATTGATTCATTATGATTATGATTAAATAAGTAGTACATACTAATCTTAGGGTGAGATGTCATTAAATTTTTTATGTTTTAATGTTTCTTTTCTAAATGGTATATGCATTCTAAATCTAAGTTCTCTAAGACTCATCATTAATTTTTGTAATTAAATGATATTATTATTTTGTGGGAGTTTAATCACTATCACTAACCCCTTAAACATACGCACAAATGCAACTGAGTTTTGATTTTCTAATAAATAAAAGCAATCTAGAAAAAGAAGCTACTACAAGGACCTAAGGATAGAGGATCGTTCAATCATAAGGCTCATAAGTGCTTCTATGTTTTAAGAAGACTTACAATACTGTGGGCTATGACCCGATGGTGCCGCCCGTAGCACCCCCATTTGGAATGAATGGGGGCAACTGATGTTTGTATTCATTTTCCAAGCTCTAGCTTCATCCAAATAGCTCCAATAGCTCCTTGTCCATTGCTTTCCAAATGTCCCTCATGAGCAAAAGTAAAGAGAGGAAAATGGCAGTTTGAGTCGGATCTATTCAAAGAAAAATACAATCAAGCAAGAAATAATTTAAGGTAGGATCTATAATTTTAAAATTTATCTCAAATATGTACCGAATGAACAAACTTAAGGGAAAATTCTAAGATGGTGGTGAGGCCTGCAATGCTTTATGGTGTCGAATGTTGGCCATTAAAAGAGAAGCATAATACTAAGTTAAGTGTGGGAGAGATGAGGATGCTCAGGTGGATGAGTGGCTTTACCCTTAGAAATAGGATATGAAATGAACATATACGTGAAAAGGTTGGAGTATCTCCAGTAGAAGATAAGATTAGAGATACCCACCTTTAATGATTTGGTCACATAAAATGGCGGCCTTCCAATGACCCGATTAGGAAAGTAGAGGTATTAGATTTGACTTATGTTAAGAAAGGTAGAGGTAGACCTAAAAAGACTTGGTTAAAAAATCTCTATTTGATTAAATGAGAATCTGACTTTTAATATGACACAATGGAGTAAAAGGATTCATGTAGCCGACCCCACTGCACGTAGCGGGATAAAAGCTTGATGTTGTTGTTGTATTTCAAATATGTAGGAAGAGAACATGCGTAATTAAATGACATAAGCTGGTAATAATATGGGATACTATGTGTATGTTGAAATTGACATATAGAATGATACTTGTATAGAATGTTATGAATTAGTTTGTGGATACTCATATTAAAATCATTACTTAGAAAGCCTGAAGTTAGAGTGCTCAATCAAGACAACTTTCATTGATTACAAAGTTATGTGTAATGGGTCTGATTTATAAAATCAACAAATAAAATATATCCAATGATAATCTATGGATGACCCAAAAATATGATTTGAAATATTGAAAGTAAGTGCATAATAAATATTAAGCACATAGAAACTATCTTGCTTCCAATGCAACTATAATAAACTGTAAAAATAATGTTATGACTCAGATTTATAAAAAAGAAATTGATGAACAAAATACATTTACATAACATACCTATAAATTTAACATGAAATTCTAACTTGAGCTCATGAGTCCAATCAAAATAACGTGCAACATAAAGACTAAATGTCATATGTATATGTGTGTGTATAATGGAAATATACATCATAAAGAACTATCCCCTTTTTGTTTAATAACTAAATGAAATACATATGAAAATAATAATAATAATATATAATAATAATAATAATAATAATAATAATTGTGATAATGATAAGAGGAAAAATAACTATTCCAATATACATGTATATGTATGTATATATATTCAACATTTAGATCTTGCATAAATGAGACTCAAAAAAATTAATCTCTTAAGGGCATTTGATCAAATAGTTGGCATGCATATTTTTCTGAATAAACTCTAATAATAATAAAAAATCTATTTAACTTATTTTATAAAAAAAAATGATATTGTCATTTAGTTTTAAGAGTGAATAAACATGTAACTTCTAGTATAGAATAATACACAAAGTTGTAACAATACTATTTAGAGAGAAATAAACATACGGCTATGTGATCCATGAGATAAAAAAAATGAGCTTTTATTGTCTCAAGCATATATGCAAAGTTTTCTTTCCTTTATGAAAGCCTATAAATGTATTTTCACCAGAATTAGTTAGAAGGTACTTAGTTCACTATTTGATTAATTAGACTAATTAAATTTTATATATATATATATATATATATATAATTTAATAGATAATTATTATCATAATTAAGATCATAAGATTTGCTAATTTTTTAACATAAAATCGAATTTTTAATTTAGCTAATAACATATAGGATATAGATTGATTAAATTATCAATAGAATATATATATTTACTATTTATTAAACTAATTAGATTATTTATAGTTTTAATTATTCTAAATTACTTTTATTGTTCTTTAATATCAATAATTCAACATATTATAATTATTTGGCACTTAATTATTAGTATTAGTAACCGGATAATATGTAATTATTAAGAGAATAGCGATGTTAAGTAAAGTAGCCATGATTAATTGAGCCATATCTGTATTCATAGCTTATAATCCATAGAACACTAAATACATAAGGACATCAAATGGAGAAGTACTATGAGATGATCTCATATAGGCATAATTTATTTAAAAAAATAAAAAGAACTTTGTATACAAAGGTGATACACGACAGTTTTCTTACTCACATTTGGGCGAACGAATGATGAGGTACCAGGGAAAAGCAAAAGATGTGTCAACTTCAAAGAGATATTTTTATCTTGTTCTTAAAAAATTTCAACTATTACAGATGGTCTATGTGGATATGCAAACTATGATGCTGGATAATAATCTGATGCAAACACTTAATGCCAACACAACAACACACTACCATTATTTGGTCCCATTTCTGACTATATACAATGTAATGTTCTTCAAACCTGTAAGCTAGCTGGTGGCATCTGATATGCTGAAACGAGTAGACCGGAAATAATACCGGCGGTGTGAAGAGTTATGAAGAAAACCCGGTATGGTCTGACGGCATGGGAGCTCGGTTCAGCAAGGTTGTCGGAATGGTGGTTGAGCTTGGGAGATCAGTCATCGACGGTGTGAATGGGCCACTCAACCAGCTGGGCGTCTAGAGGTAAGATCAGGACAACTGCTGCAGGAGGGTGATAGCTTGGTGGTCAGAGGCAGTTTGAGACTTCAGAGTTAGAGCCTTGGAGACATTGACTTCGGCTACCTGAATGGGAGGTCGGAGGCAGCTAGAGAGAGGCAAGGGCTTTACCTCTTGCGCATCAAAGCCGACGAGACAGAGAGTAGATCTAGAGCATTTGGCTTTGGAAAAATTATTAGGTCCGGACACCTGGCGTAGCTCTACATCTGGACGCTAATAACATGTCACCACCTGCTCTTATTCTTTACCGCTTGGCCCGACGACCCGACCTAGACCGGAACCTAGTATTGCTCAGTATTGCTCAATATTGCTAGGTATTATTCAGTATTACTAGGTATTGCTTGGCAATAATAAGAAATATCACTCTGGCAAGATCAATACCTAGTAATACCGAGTAATACTTAGCAATACCGATCAATACCTAGCAAAATTGGGGTATTTCTAGGTATTGCTCAGTATTGCTCGGTATTGCTACGTATTTGTCTTGACAGATTGGTATTTCTCTTTATTTTCGAGCAATACCGAGCAATACCTAGCAATACCTAGCAATACCCCAGTCAGCACAAATCAGTCAATACATAGCAATGCCGGGTCCGAGTCGTCGGGCCTCGCGGTAAAGAGTAAGAGCACGTGGCGACAAGTTATTGGCATCCAGATGTAGAGCTACGTCAGGTGTCCGGTCGTCAGGCCATACGGTAAAGAGTAAGAGCTACGTGGCTACATGTTATTGACTTTGGGGGACTAGGGAAGGGCTAGGGCCGACTGCTGTGCATGGATGGAGAGTGGTTTTTGTCTGTGAAGCTAGAGGCGTGTCCTTGGAGCAGATATTTTTTTATTTTTTTTTTCTTTTTTGCCTATTGCCACCTCTCTTTTACTTTTAAAATTTCACCAAGAGATAATAAGGGGAATCTCCTTTTAGCTCTTTGCAACCCTACATATGGTAGATAAATTTGCATCTCAATGTTTTGTCATTCTCAAATCTTTAAAAAAAAGGTAAAGAAATTGTCACAATATATCTACCGAAGCTAGTTTGGTTGGTGGGCGAGTACGGTTGGGAAACCCTCGACCCGTGCTCGATTCCTTCGGGCGGCAGCACCCCTCTGGGGGGGACCCAATAAGCGTGGGCCACGAGTAGTAATAGGTGTGGGTTGCTCGTCTAGGTCAGCCAAGGAGACTAGTGGACATCGCCAAGCTTAAATGATTATTTGAGTAGACTTAAATGGTAAAATATGTCCAACATTGTCGATGCAACTCAAATGAAATCTAATTCGAGTTTGAATCAAAATATCTTTAGCATGGAACAAACGTGTGTTATAAATACTCAAATGCACATAAAATATCCATTAAATCGACATCGACCAGATTACATAAGTTTCAAAACAAGGTAAATAATGATATGAGATAAAAGAAACAATATCTTAAAGTCGATGATGAATTAAGGTAAAATACACGATGAGATCCTTCATCAACACAACAGTTCAATATATGTAAAGGTGGATCAACCTACGAAATGCAAGATAAGACCGTGTAAGTGACCGATTTCAAAACGAATGTCAACATCTACCAAATCTTATTGTGCTTGCAAGTTATCTTTATATTTCTCAAGATCAAGTAAAGTGCCAATCAAATTTTCACATACATTTTTTAATATGCATGACTTCAAGATTGTGTGTTAGTAGATTATACTCCCAATAAGATAACACAAAGAAAATTGTTTTTTTTTTTTCAAATTGGATGTTTAATTGGTTCTACATTACGCCCTCTTTTTAAGCTTCTAGATTTTCCTAAAGAAAACTGAACGTTCTATATTTTTTGTTAAATGTCACTATCAGTATTCTTTTTAGGTGCTTTATAGATATCCTATGTATTATCAAAGTACTATTTCTGTCAATGAAATAAGTGATTCTCTGGTAGCCAACGATGATGAGCCATATATGAGAATTTCTCCCCTCTATATAACCATAAAGACTTTGTGTTTTTGGCACTGTATCGCTATACGTCTTATCATTGGCTAAACTCACATTTCTTCAGAGGCTATAAATCTCACCCATCCGCATCATATAAATGATGCCACCTCCATCTTTCTGTCATATATGTTTGAATGCAATTGTCTTTTCTTTTTCTCTAATTTCTTTTTTTCAAATCAGTTGGGTGATGATATTGAGCCACTCATATTGATTAAACCAAATTGAGCCTATATTCCCCTTTAATTAGGAAAGCCTATAAATTCTCATATACACTAAGCCCATTTGAGATAATAATATAATATCCTTAGTTGAGAGTTTTCTTAGGTTAAGGTCTAATATGTAATTAACCACGGGGGCTTGCGCTCGTGGGAAACTGATTCCCACATCAAATAAACCCCATTCAAGCTGATGTATCGCATGGGGGAAATCTCATGACTTTGATTAGGTTATATATATTATTACCTATCAAGGTGCGTAGGTGAAATTCACTTTCCTCCATGGTTAATTGTATATATAATCTCATCTGCTCTTTTATTGGCCTGCTTGTGTAGAGTACAAAGGCCTACATTTTATCCTACGGAATAGTGCGGTCATACCCTTTGCATTATATTCCCCACAAGCAGAATCCTTCAGAAGACCCACAATACTCTATCGCACCGGGTTGGTGGAAGAGAGTTTTGTAAGGGCTTCTCCTCCTTGATGTGCGAGTAAAAAGAGAGTCAACTTTGATTTAGTGTAATACTTGAAGGACTCTTCAGAGAGTGGATGTAGGTCTAATTGGACTGAACCATTGTAAAATTTGGTGTTCTTCTATTCTTTAACTTTTCACTGCATTTTTATTTTATACACTTTAAATTATTGTGGTTGAAAAATCTTTTGTAAAAAATATATCATTATGTTAAATATCTTAAATCAGTTTTCTAAAATCTAAGATAATTTTTAAATTACCAATTCACCCCCACTCTTGATTAGCTTTGGGACAATTTTATTAGGTCTAATAACATACTCAAACTTTCATATCATACAGTACGATCTGTAAAAAATTTATGGATTTCATTTGATACGATCTCTGGGATGACAAATTTCATACATTGTCAATCATATTGCACGAACTATATAATATAGTATGATCAGTCATAATAATTATTCATGATTTGATTGTTTAATATTGGGAGGTTAATTGAGAAAGATTTTAATTATGGTGTATAGTATGAACCAAATTGTACTATACAAATAGCACATAATTAGTATCTTTTTTAACCTTTGATAGTTAGGGTTTTGAGAGAGTGCAATATATCGTATAGTATGAATTAAAATCGTACAGTACTAACCAAAGTTGTACAATATGAAGCTAAAATCATACAATATGAAATACTTAATAAACACTCTCTCAAAAATATTTTTCTCTCCATCTATGTGTGTTCAAGGTTACTCAATAATGATATCCACCCAATTACATGATATGACTCAAGAAGGGAAAAAACATAGAACAAATTAAAAAGTACATACTGTAACCCTAGTCTACCCAATCTTGAGCTAATCAAAATTTCAAGTGAATGGTGGACTGATATCCTGAAATATTAGTACACACAAAATAAAATAAAATATCACAAAAATAAGAAAAAGCAGTAACATACACAATAATATTCATTATCATCAAAATCATAGTGCTTGGATTAGGCTTGCAATAGGGGAGAGGGATGGTGACAATTTAAATATATACTAAAATGCTATTTAGTGCCTAGTGTTGCAAATCCTAAGTGACCCAGCGCCACCATGCTAAATTAATTTTCAAAATTCTAAAGTGTAGAACAATGAGGCACCGCGCTACTCTGTGCCACAAAGCTCCAATTCATAAATTTTTCTTTTTTTTCATTATTTTCGTTTTTATAGTTTTTAGATTTTTTGGTTGTTACATTCTCCACTTGGTAAGGAAGAATGGCTTATCCCATTTGGCTTAGTGCTAAAGGAAAATGTTATAATAGAATACCCAAAGAGGAGGACCTTCAGGGAGTGGGTGTAGGTTGATTCCAACTAAACCACTATTAAAACATGATTTGTAATTCCTTTACTTTTTTTGCATTTTGGTTTATATTGCACATCTTTGTACTTTTTTGATGATTGAATCTTAGGTTAAACTCTTGCATAAAGTTAAAAAAAAAAAAAATCTAAATTTAAAAGAAAAATAAATATTTTGTTTATGCTTTGAAAATTTTATTTTCTTAGCACAATACTTTGTTTGTAAGATAAAAGCATTTAAAATACTAAGTCACCTCCCCTTTGTGTGCCATAGCATTTTCGCATACCGCAAGGCTCCCCCCGTCATCATCTCAAACTTGAGAGGCTGGCGTCACAGCTCTCAACTCCAGCGCCATTGCACTCCCACAACCAAAACTCAAAATATAGAGAGGTCAACACTGCTGCACTTGCAAGCATAGAGCTACAATGCTCCCACAAAGATTTTCATGTATGTAAAATTTTCTTATGAATCATGGATAGGTTAATAATGTCACTTTAATCATGTGAAAATTGAGTTCATTACAATATCTACCTCCTCTAGTACTAAATCAAGGATCCCAATACTAGTTAGAATTTTTTTTCACTTGTTTTGTGTTGTGTAATTGATTTTTTTTTTTCTGCTTACCTTTTTGATATATCAAAAGGGAAAGCAATGACTATTAGTTGTAATATTTTTTTAGTTTTATTTGCACCCATATCATTTTAAATATTCTAATATTTTGTAATAAATTTGTTTGATCTGTTTATGTTATATGATCGCATAAAATTATATATATATAAGAAAAAAAAAACCCAAGCAAAATATTTTTTGCCAAAATACAAATTGTTTACAATCTTCACTAATACATAAATTCATTGGAAGTTACAAAGCCCTCAAATATATGTATACAACCGAAGTATGTTCACCAAATAAAGGAAGATTTTTGGCTCCCATGACACTACAGGAAAACCCGTTATTACCGGCGGACTAAATCCGCCGGAACACATAGATATTCGTCGAACAATTCCGCCGTTGCCTGCGCCGTTATTACCGGCGCACAATTTTCCGTCGGAAAATCCGACGGTAATCGCGTGTTTTCCCGTAGTGTGAATATGAACTTATGGAAAATATTTTATTGCTCAAAAATATAATTTAATTTAATCATTAATATATTTTTTATGGTCAAATACAGTTGTAATAGAAATTAGAACTAATAAGTGCTGGTGTGCACATAAACTAAATTTAAATAGAGTGTTGAATTTAGTACTAGGATGATTCGAGCAAAAATATGAATCAAGATCTTGAAGACAAGATTAAGAAATGGAAACCGAAAATATCAAGTATAGTTGCAGGTGATACAATATGCAAGGCGTAAGAGTTGAGCCATAAATTATACTTTTTTGTTATTATTAATTAATATTCTAGATAAAGAAAATTTAAAAAGTAGTTCTAAATTTTTAAAAAAATAAATAAATAATAGACATTGATTTACACCAAATTGTATTGTATGATATATACTTGATCCATAAAATCAAATAAGAAAAATTTGTATTTGATAAAAAATTTATAAATTTATTATCATGAACTCATCATATTGTATAATCAATATTGATTTCAAAGATGCACCACTATTAAGATTATTGTCTTAATTAGAGTAATTAATATAAATTAATTATATTATATGATGCATATCGCAATATACGATTATCTTACTATATTAATATAAGTAAATCATGAAAATAAAATAGGCAATAAATGTGAATCCAACTTGAACAATCACACAATACAATACCAATGGCACTGACATTAAACAAAGTTGTTTTGATTTTTTTATATTTTTATTTGTTATTTCTATAATATATAATTTCTAGTAAACCATACTTTAAGATTTTTTTTTCTTAGGTGCTTTGCATATAAACTTTACTAAAAATTCTAAAACTTGAGTGAGACTAAAAAATATGAAGAGGAGGGTTTTGAGAGAGAGGAGTTCAAGCTTTTCATTTGAAAATCTACATTAGCTCTAGCTTTTAATTATTATTGTCAAAAGTTGTTGCTTCATCAAGTTTTTGTAAGATATCATAAAGATCTCAAGCTTCTTATTGTAAGAAGTTCTCAACTAGCCATGGCTAGAGTCGTGTTCTTCTCGTTTGGAGTAGATGAAGAGGGCGTTAGTTTCTTCATTATATGATAAAGAGAGGTAGATATTAGTGTTGAACCACATAAAAATCAATTTACACATTTTTTTCTATTCATTTTAATTGCCGCATTTACTTGTTCTTTTATTTGATCTCTTGCAGTATTGATGATGTATTTGAACATGATATAAGTTTCTTTGATCTAAAATTTGTATTTATCATAATTTTTAATTTTCTTATATACATTGAAAAGTAATTTTCAATACTAAAAAAATTAAAAAAAAATTAAATTAAGATGCACCAATTCACCCCCTCTCTTTGTTGTGGCCTTACACCTAAAATTTCAATAATATAAAAAACATTTCTTGTTAGTTTATATTACAAATTATTAAAAAAATGTTATGAAAATCATACTCTTAATTTTCTACGTCAATTTTTTTATATTAAAAAAGACCGATATGATCCCTATTCTGCCGGCCCTCAGGTTAGCCAAGCCAATGATCTGCCATTAGGTTCGGCTGTCGCATGTCTTGCAACATGAATGAGAAATAAATTTTATTAAATTTAGACTTAGTAAAAACTAAGGTTTATTTGGGACAATTTTTATACTGTTTTTTAAAACAGTGAAATCTAAATTCTTCAAATTTGAATAAATCCCCATTTAATTAATTTCAAAATTCATACTCACAACTTATAACATTTTAATTCTTCATCAAATCTATCACCTTACTATTAAGAATGTCATAATTACATAATTAAACAAAAAAATTGTGAGTATTAATTTATAAGAGTAAGAAATTTAAAAATTATTGACAATTAAAATTATGAATTTAAATTTCGCCTAAGTCATAATTATATATAATATATATATATTAAATATATAATATATATATATATATATATATATATATATATATATATATATAAATATATATATATATAATATATATAAGCTTTCAATAATCTCACTCTAACTAATGCAATAGTCAAGACATGCCTTTTTCTGTCACGCTTGCGCTCCCGGGGATGGCTAGGCTTTTGCCCTAGCCGCTTCGTCCTCTCCGTCTTGCTGCATGTCGTTTCAGGAAAGTTTTTCTCTGCTTTTGTCGTGTGTTTTTTCTTTCTTGCTGTATGGCGCCTCTTAGGACCCTGGTTCTTGGTCGGTCTTCTTCGCTGCTTTTAAGGAGGCCCTTGCGGCGCCTTTCTTCTTCCGTCTATTTTTTTCACTTGAAGATTTCTTCTCATCATGGACTGCCTGCGTTGTGGATTTCGGAGGCGAAACCAAGCTTTGGCTGCTCCTTTCGAATTTGCCCTTGTTGGGAAATTTCTAGCCAGTAACCGTCCATTGAAGCCATTAGGGAGTTTTTTCTTTAAACTCAACTAATATGTGAGGTTCTGTCACGTTTTAAACCAACAGAATGTTTTGATTAAGCTTTTCAATGACCTGGATTATTGTAGGATATTTGCTCATAGGTCGATATTTGTGAGTAATTGCTTCATGAAACTGATTAAATGGTCCCCCTCTCTGGATATTGATATTGAGTCTCCGGTCATTCCCATTTGGATTCTTTCCAACCTCCGACCTCATTTGTTTCCTCTCGTATCTTACATGGATTAGGTTCTGTTTTGGAAACCTTTAAAAACGATAACTCGACTCCATTGGATCAAGGCCTTCTGTTGCGCGTGTTTTGGTTGAACTGGATGTGTCAAAGCTACCCGAAAAAGATTGGATTGGATAGATTCCTTGGTTATGTACAAAAAGTGGTGTTGAAGACTCCCTAAGTACTGTGTGCATTGCTCTGCTTAGGCCATGCGAAGAATGGTGTAAAATTTTGAATCCTAACCTTGTGTCTGTGCTTCCTGTGAGTGGTTGTTATCACGAGGTTGCCGCGAATGTGGTTACATGTTGTTTCTGAGCCATGTCGAATGTTTTGCCTGGTAGGGTTTCACCAGCCGAATTCTGTTTGGGCACGGGGGAAATTTGATGAGGTGATCTTAATTTAATGTCTCTGAGGTCAATGATTCTGTTCTCCGCTTCCTGATAATATTGGGTAGTAGCCATCCGTTAGTGTAATACTTGTGTTGTGGAATTGAAAATGTTAGTGAATAATTAGATTCTGATAAGAATTTTTCGTTGGAGAGTGTAACTGCATGCTTGGATGGGTGAGAGAGGATAATCGTTCGGATGCTCTTTTGGCATCTATTCCTAAGTGCCATTCCTTTTATTCCATTGCTGGGTTGGGTGTTTTGTGCTCGTGAAAATGGGTATTTGGTTTGCATCGGAGATTGGTGTCGGAGGTGTCTTCTAGTGTATGAATATGTTGATGCCGATTGAGATCACCTGTCAGGGGTTGTGAACCAAAATGAAGTTGAACAAGTTTTATAAGGTTGCTGATGTGTGATGTGGTCCGGCTGGTACTGAAGCGTAACTCACTCTCATGGTGCAATGCAAGTTATTTCTATCTCAACAAATTAGTAGAGTGCCTGTTTAGTAGAGATGATTACAGAGTGCTAGCTAACCTTGTGGTGAATCTCTCTGGATTGGAGATAGGAACAAAGTGATGGTGGTTGACTCGTCTGAGGATGATTCGATTTCGAACAGCTTAGAATTCCGATCTTGATCTGCGTTTGTGCGTTCGTTCTTAATATTGACACTCCGCGGAAAGTTTTGGGGAGAGGTAACGCAATGAGGTGATTTTTATACTGGTTTGTTTCTGCTATGTTGATGCTATGGTTTTTGTTGGCTTTATTGATCGTTCCTGATGATGTGTGTGGCTGAATGAGCAATGTGGGTCGGGGCTCACGTCCGGCGTTTTGCCGTGCTACGTCTTGGTGTGCGGTTCGGGATGGTTCGAGTTGTCTTTGCTGACACTTTATTGGAGGGCGTGGCGGATGACGGGACGTTGGGAGCCTGGACCAATAAGTCTGGATCGCTTAGCTATTTTTCTTATTGTTGCTTTTGTCTGTTTTATTTTTTTCTTTGTGCTGTGTATCTTTTGGTTGTCTAATATATAAACTTAATATATATAATTATTTCTAACTATTATAATACTTACCCATATATATAAAGACTAGGTTTAATTATTTTTTATATTATATATTTTTATTAATCAATAATATATATATATTATTAATTATATAAATAAAATTTATTTCAATTTAATATATAAATATATTATTAAATATTATTAATATAATATATTTATTATATATATTATATATATAATTAGTTATATATATTATATTATATATATAGTATATATTATATATATATATATATATATATAATATATATATATAATGAATACATATAATAAATAATTATATATTCATGTAAATTCAAATATATATCAAAATCATTTCTTATAATAATTTATATCCAAAATATGCACATGTAATTAATAATCTTATTTAATAATTTTGGGATGAAATGACTATATTTCCGAGTAATGATGGATGAACAGCTGAAAATAAAAGAAATCCTTTTGTGATATTTTTATCATAGGTATATTTCTCTTACATAAAATTTTTAATTTTGAACATAAAAGTTTTGAATGGAATAGCTTGAAAAAAAATTCTGTGAGAAATTGAAAATCAAAACTATATAAATATTTAGATATATAATATATATAATAAATATATTATATATATATATATAATATATATATAATATATATATATATATATCAAGTGATCATAATCATAGGCAAGCATCAAATTATTAAAACAAGCAAAATTGAAAGGTAGGCTTATTTGAAATATTTACACTTTTTATAAATGTGGTTATGAAGGTTACTGGAAAAAGGTAATTTTTTATTGCAATAGAGAAAAACAAGCTTCTAGCGCAAAAAATTTTTAAAAAATAAAAAATAATGATAAAAAATTGTGATTGCAGTTGGCAAAATATAGTAAGAAAACTGGCCCAAGCGACATCTAAAGTTTATTTTGGAACAATTTTTTATTGCTTTTTAAAACAGCTCTTTATTACAAAAATTTCTAGTTTAAAATTTTTTGTACTAAAAAAATGTTTAGAAAGCACCATGAAAGTTATCTCAAATGAAGCCTAAATTGAAATAAAAATTGAGCCTTAAAGTTTAATAAAAAACTTAAAATGATCATTTAGTGGCAATATTTTTTTTTAACGGATATTCTTACTTTTTTAGGTAATTTACATATATATCATAAAATTTTTATGTATGTAAATATTTATCATCTAAATAGTTATATTTATTTGCATACAATTTTAATATCTAAATCATATCAAAAAAATTATATGAAAATATGTATTTTATTGAAATAAATTAATATTAATAATATTTTTTGATATCGTTTAAAAATTTAAATATAATATAAATAAATATAAATTTTTTTGGTCATTCAAATGAACCAATTGCATCAGCCTCTTTAGACATCATATTAAGATTTCATTTGGGGCGATTTTCTTATTGCATTTTAAAACACTTTTTTAATAAAAAAAAATTTAACTGAAAATATTTATACTAAAACAACTACTTTAGAAAATAATTAAAAAACTATCACAAAGAAAGTCTAAATTATTTCTTGTCCATAAGCTAAACGTAACGGTCATAACAAAAAACACTAAGTTGCTGCTTCAACTTTGCAATGTTAAGAACCGTATAATGACCTTTTAAATCCTAATTAAAGGTATTATGTATGATATTTTTTTTTCTACGAACATCAGACAGAGATAACTGTCCGGTATTCTATCTGTTTACAGTAAAAGCACAGTTAAAGCGTATATGCTACAGTAATAACGCTTTAACTGCGCTTTTACTATAAACAGAGAGAAAATCGTACAGTTCTCTCTGTCCGGTGTCCGCACAAAATAATCTCTCATTATGTACAGCTTTGTTAACATGAACAAAGTAATTAGATGACTGGACAATAATCACTCCAATATTATGCTCATTTGGTTGCTTTGATGCCAAATTATTTTATTTTCCTTCAAGGATAATAGAAATTCATTTTAGAAATTATTATTGATTTTTATTTTAGTTATTTAGAGTTGGAAAATGAAATCATCAATGTCAAGTTAATACTAAATTAATGTTAGTGGTCAATTACACCCAATCAAATTATAATTTTAGAAATATCATCATTTTTTTTCAGTTTTAGGAGTTGAGTGGAAATTAAAAATTGATAAAGGCAAAATTCGATATTAAAATATTAGCTAAAACTTCTAAAATCTTTACAAACTAAACTAATGTGTGCTCATCACTTTTACAGAAAGAAAAATTAGGTCATGATACTCTACTAAAAAAATATTAGAATGAATTTCAAAATTTTTAAATTTATTTTGAAAAAATAGTATAATATGTAAATAATAAATCAACATGTATACTGCACTCATCCCAAAGTAAATTAAGATATTTTGATTTAGCTTTAATTTGGAACAACTTACTTACATTTTTCTAAAGCAATTTTTTTAGTAAAAAAAAAATTTTGAACTAAAACTTTTTATACTAAAAGCTGCTTTAAAAATTAATAAAAAAACTGTCCCAAACATAGCTTTAGTATATCCCTGAATAATTTTGTTGAGATATGATTTTTTTTAACTTAAATGTAAAAATGAAATCTTTATTTATGAGAGAATTTGAAGGTGGGTATGGAGTTAAAAATTCATCTTAAATTAATTTTCAGCAGCATTCGATTAAATGAAAGAACATTAAAAAATTATCCTATTTACAGAACATATTTTCAAGCTTTACCCAATAAAATGTGTCCAGACAGAAGAGAAAAACAAGAGAAATCATCAGAAAAATTTAGGCCTGAAGAACCATGAAACTACGAAAGCTCCCACAATGAAATACAGCAAGGTATTACAGACTGACTTGCGAGTACAGCAGCGAACACTATCTTCTGTGTCTTTTCTGCCTTCATTCCATAGTTCCATGAAGCTGCTGTCTTCCACGCCAAAAACATTTTTTGCGCTTAACCCACAGATTTCACAAATCCTGCGTTTTAACAAAAGCATACCGAATCAATTTCACACAAACATGAAACATTAAAGTTTCGTTTGAGACAGTATTTTTTTATTGATTTCTAAAACAATGTTTTAGTTCAAAAATCTTTAGATTAAAAAACTTTATATTGAAAAATTGTTGTAGAAAACAATAAAGCCTAAATTCCAATTAACAAGTACTTCATTAAAAAATATTTTTGTTCAAAATATTTTGCATCAAGATTGACTAATTTTATGAGTATCATTGAGTTTATGCTTCAATAAAATTAGATTATTAGACGATAGAACAAAAAAAAAAATTTAAAATATATGCAGCTAAATTATTAAATAATATAATTAAATTGTTAAACATTAAAAATATAATCATGATTGAAAAGAAGCATGAGATAAAATCTCAAGAAGTAATATTTTGATGCTTATAAGACTACATGAAATCTATGAAAGAAATTTTTACTGACATTGTTCGAGGAAGCTTATGCTTTTTTATTTTTACTTTTTAAAGTTCTTTTCTCAACCTACAGTTTTGTAGCTATTTTTTCAAAAATAAATTTTTAAAGTAAAAAACAATTAAAGAATAGTGAAAAAGTTGTATTTTAAAAACACAAGTTTTTTTTTACTATTTTTCTTACCGTAAAAGCATACAAAAAGCTATTCCAAATAAAGCTATTCCTTAGCAATCAGTAAAGCCTCATGAGTTGGTTGAATTAAATTTGTTATGGATATAGTACTAAGAAGATAACAACCAATGGATGATCTGAACGTCATGATTGTAGAACATGGATTCATTTAAGAAAATTACTTTCAGAAATAATGAAGTTTATATCTTAGGGGGATTAAATTATATCACATGAACGTGGGAAATAAACTGTTCTTAATGAAACAGAGGAGCATAAAAAAACAGAGCAAACAATTTCAAGTAAATTTCAAAATAACAGTTCTTTGGATTGTGATTACTAGTAAGTCAGAAAGCATTTGGCTGAACTAGTTCAATTATATAGATAAATATTCAGAAGCTTTTAGAATTGATCAAGAACAGAGAATAGTCAATAATTCATAGAAGTTTAAATCTAGATAGGAAATGTACGTATAGTGAGGTAACAAAAATTGATAATATCATTAAGAATAAACAACAATCAGAATTTGATTAACGTTTTGTATGATTGCTATTTTTAGAAACAGAAATCACTAATGACCCCAAAGAAAAAACAAATTAAATAGCTGCAGAATCCGCAGTTGATTCCTTACTTTGTTCAAAAGACGATGATTCTAACGCTATAGTAAGAGTGCTTTAGAACATCCAAAACGCACAGAATACCCTAAATTCCCAATTACAAATAACTACGGTACCAGTTCAGATCCATAACAAATGCAACAAAGATTTACAAATAGCACGACGATATAGTTCAATGTGTTGAACAGATGAACCGACGAAGTAAGGAAAGGTGCTCCGTACCTATTTCTCTTTAGCCTAAACCAAGCCTCCGCGCAGCGGCGGTGCGCGTGGCCCAATTCTCCCTTGCAGCCGCAGCCAATCTGGATCAGCTTCCAACCCGCCGCCGCTGATTCTCCTATCTCTGGTCTCAAATGACAGATCCGACAAACCTTGTCCTCACCGCTGCACTCCACGATAAGTTCTATAAAATTTTCTTTATCGTTTCCTTTTCCAGCATCCCGCTTGTCCTGCTTAAAGCTCGCCGCCGACGGTGCATTTCCCTCATTCGATGCCGCCCTGGCTCCGAAGACCTTCAAGCTCCCATCTCCGTCGGAAGAACAATCATTCTCGACGGAGTTCACCGTGATAACAACGGATTCCTCCGGCGATATTCTAAATGATCCGGTCATTCCTGCGTTGTTGTCGCCGGAGTGCATTACCGCCTCTCAGTGCATCGCATCAGAATCGTATGGTTTCAATTTAATCACAAAAAGAAGAAGGGCATACGTTTCGATCGAAAAGCAGATGGAAATCCGCGCGTTTCGTTTAGCGACCAACCGAGGCCGAGACGTTAGGCATTGTAATCAGAGAAACACAGGAAGCGAGAAAACGTTGCCACTTTGCCGGTGGTGCAATTATGGGCAAAATTTTTGAAAGGAGCAAAGTTGCTAAATGTTTTAGGAATAGGAGCATGAAAGTAATTAAATTTAAAAAGGAGCAGAAATGCGAACATGTATAGCGTGCAGCGGTGCATTTCCCTCATTTTATTTTAATAATGCTCCTTTTTTTAATTTAATCTTTAATGATGACCCCTTTTAAAATTTGCCCGCAATTATGTGGGGACGGATTTTTTGAACAAAATTTTCATTTAAATTATTCCGAGGCCGAGACGTTAGGCAATGTAATCAGAGAAACACAGGAAGCGAGAAAACGTTGCCACTTTGCCGGTGGTGCAATTATGTGGGGACGGATTTTTTGAACAAAATTTTCATTTAAATTATTAGATTTAATTTAAAATAATACACTATTAATTTTAATTTAATTTAATTTATTTCGAATAAATATATCTCTAAATTTATTTAAGATAATAATGGGGAAGCTATAGAGGTGAAAACTACCCGAACCAAACTCAAGTCATCCCTGATTTGATCTTGAGCTTGATTAATTAATTTAGTTCAACTCAAACTTGAGTTGTAATATAGGAATTCAAGAGCCAAGTCACATACTGACTCATTTATTAAGAAATTGAGAAAATAATAATGATTCAAGCCATTTTTTTAATAAAATTGTAAAAAAAAAGAGAAAATAGAAAAAAATAATCATTTAATATAGGTTTTATTCAGGATAACTTATGACTATTTTCTAAAGTAATTTTTAGTGAACAATTTCTTGAATTAAAAATTTTGTAATTAGAACTTTTTTTCCAAAAGTAGTAATAATGCCTTCCCAAGCGAACCAGTAAGAAAGTGAGATAAAGGCTTCGTTTGGGATAGCTCTCTTACTGTTTTATGAAGTAATTTTTTAGTACAAGAATTTTTAGCTAAAAAAAAATTTGTACAAAAAAATTTATATTTTTTAATAGTAAGGAAGCTTTCTCAAATGCATTCATAATTTTTAATTTTTTTTACAAATTTGAACTTAAAATATTTAAAATATTTTACATTAATATTTTTAAACAAGAGTTAGAGCTGACTCAAATTTGATTAGTTAATTCATGAAGATCACACACAAATAAAGTTGCGGTGACGATGTTGGTGCACAAGTCATTTGATTTTACGTAATGATCTACTGTGCAACCAAAAGCACACCAAATCGAGCAGATAATTAATGCGAGATCCACCATAATAGAGAAGTGAGTTGGAAGATGACGTTCGACCATTCGCCGCCCACCCGATAATCGTGGAGGCCCAAGAAAGATGCAGTCGCATAGACATAAGGGGTGTATTGGTAAATTGGCGCACATAATCATTATTAGGTCAGGTGACCTGACGTAGCTCTACATTCATACGCCAATAATATTTCACCACGTCTTCTTACTTTTTATCGCGCGGCCCGACGACCCGACACTGACCGGAACCCGTATTGTTGGGTATTGCTCGGTATTGCTAGGTATTGCTTGACAATAACGAGAAATATCGCTCTGTGAAGACCAATACCGAGCAATACCCAGCAATACCGAGAAAAACTCAGTATTGCTTGGTATTGCTAGGTATTGCTAGGTATTGGTCTTCACAGAATGGTATTTCTCGTTATTACCGAGCAAAATTGACCAATATCTAGCAATACCGAGCAATACGTAAACATAGCAATCCCGGGTCCGTTCCGGGTCAAGTTGTCGGGCCCGCGCGGTAATTAGTGAGAACACGTGACACTAATTTACTGGCGTCCGAACGTAGAGCTACGTTAGGTGACTGGACCAAATAAAAGTTCAAAGCATAGTAAGTCGCCGTCATAGCCCATTCCATTCCACGTGGCAGATAACAAAAAAAAAAAGGACTCATTGGACTTATTATATTTTGTTTTGGGACTTTCAATAATTTAAACACCGGCAAATTTTCATTTCCGCTGACCATCACTTTCCTCTATTTTAAACTTGGAATTTTTACATCATAACATTTAAAATTATTCTATTTACTTATCTAATATCTAAATTTTACTATTTATTATTCTACCATCTAAAAATTCGTACCCTCATCAAAACTATCACTCTGTTACTTCCCGTCAAATCCAAACCCCAATCCTGTCTTTCTGAAATGTTTGCTTCGTCTTCATCGCCTCTTCCTCCCTCGGCCAACTCATCGATCTGTTCGGCTAGGTATGTTCTTTCCATTTAACTATCTTGTTTTCCAGTTTATTAACCCCATTTCACTTGAAATTGATTTCGGCCTCCCCTCCCCAAAAGATTGCCTAAGTTTATTGCTCTTCTCCATTTCACTATCTACGTTAGATTTTCTTCTTCTACATTTCGATGCCTTTTACTGTTACTGTGGACTCACTTGCTATAGTCGGTTGAATCAAGTGTTCCTCAAGTTATAGAAAATTTTAGTTTCTTGAATGAGTAATAGAAGCATTTTATTCATTTCAATCGGAATCCATTTTTTGTAGAGACATTTTCTACCTGTTTTAGTCATTGAACAAGCCGTTGTCTCTATTTGTTTTAGTGAGTTAGCAAGATTTTTGTCTTCATGCTATGTGCCTTTTCAGATAGTCATCCTGACAAATATTTGATCTTAATCCGGCCTTTGTTTTGTAATTGTAGTAATTTTTTATTTATGACATGAGTTCGAGCTGTTTGATGCCATCAATGAGAACCCTAGACAGTCTAATCTATTGTCGTTGCACTCTACAATGTCAAATTTATACTTGTTACAAAGCTAATAATCACAGAAAAGTTTTTTATCAATGCCCCCGAAATAAAGCGGAAGATGATTGTAGATATTTTAGGTTGTTTGACGAACAAAATTGTGAACTAGAAGATATAAATCACTTAAGGAGTGCAAATGCATCAAAATTTCATTCCAAGCATGTCGTCTTAGTTACATCTGAGTTACTTCAAATTAAATTCTTGTTGGTTATCATGATTTTGCTTGTTGCTATTGCCGTCAGTTATCAATCAAAGACTTGTCATTGTAAAACGCTTGTGAATAATGTTAACACTTGAAGTTATGTACCAAATCTTATATTTTTTTTAAAAAAAGTTGAAGTTCTGTTGTGAATTGTAATTGTAAATGAATGGTTGATTGATAGGATTTTGTTACTAAATATAAGAATTTCTTCTAAATGGTAAATTTTTTTACTTCCAAATGATGATGAAAGGTCACCTCCAGGAGTGCAGATTAATTGTTTATCTGCATTAAAACTGAAAAGAAGGCTTTTGTATAGGCATAGTGCATGGCATGTACAAAAACTTGGTTCCCAGATTTTCCTTCTGGGCATGCTCCTGTTATTTTAGAGAGGAAAGGTAGATTGAGAGGTTTGATTGAGAAGCTCAAGCATCCATAGGTTTCTCTGTTTGTAAATTATGGGGATTTTTGTCTGCTTGATTATATCACATTTGCTGTAAGATTTTGATCCACGAGAGCATTAAAGCTAATTTCAAGAGTAAATCTTATATTTTATGGAGAAGATTTCGTTAATAATTATCATCATGCTATTGAGTAAAGGAAAAAATAGTAGCAACAAAAAATCATATATTTCACTGGATATCATATATTTCCTTTTTTTGTAAATTTTGGTGCACAAAAAATAGTAGCAACCAAAAACCAGTAGCAACAAAATCATATCTACAGCCTGTAAAGAACTGCCATTGTTCCCATCGAAACAATTCATAGAAAGAAGTACACTAAATATTTTGATTTTAAATGACAAGCTTTAATGTCGATTAAATATCTACAGCATGCAAAGAATCCATCAATGTAGACCTTGAAGCTGACAAATAACCACTTAAATGATTAGTTTTGGTTGTCACATAGGTACATTATATGTGAGTCAGGAATCCTATTAATTAACTATGAGCTTAGTGTGGGCACCCACTTGTAGTTATTATCTACTGAACTAAACATTTGGTCTCTTGCTAATTCCCTTGAACGCCCTATTTTCATGCATAGTAAAGATAAACCAAAAGTGATCCCTAATTTATTACTAATGTCCGTTGGTGTAATGTCAAGATTCCTATTCACGATGTCCTTGATTTCATAAGCAATCTAGCTTGTAGTAGCTTGTTTGTTTCCAGCTCTGTTACCCCTGGGCATAAATGTGTCGAATGTAATTTTCTAACTTCGAATGAATGGCCATCTAAACATAATGAAGCACGTACTCTCCATGTACAACCACGATATGTGCATGTATGAATAACTCTTGATTTGTCACTTTCTTTAATCTTAATAGCAATGTTTTATAAAATTACATAGGAACGAATGGCTTGTTTCAAACTTGATGAATCCTCAAAATGCAAACCAACAAATAAATAAATTTTCTCTTCAACTTGAGCCGTAAAGGAACCATCACACAAACCATCTACTATTATGTCATTATTCACTATGTTGTTTACACTTAAATCATGCATATCCCTCTTGATATGATAATATAGGTCATAGGCATGACCCCTAAGCTATTGGTAAAGTGCTTTGGTACATTCTTTCAATAATAACAAATTAATATTACCTCTCTCAAACTTTAAAGTTTTTTACTTCTACCAACATATTTTATCCTTCATTACTTCTTCACAGCAGTCTGTTACAACTCAGGAATCAATATTGAGAATGTGATTTTTTATGATAGTAAAATATTATTATTCGGATAATTTTATTATTTCTCCAAGCAATTACTGGATATTTTTTATTTGTTATTTATGTGTACTAACAATTTGAGGTAAATGATACTCTAGACTGCTGAAGACTTCAAGATAGAGTATATTAGGATTTTATGTAATAAAGTCTATAAATCTTTTATTTTTTATTTCTTGAGTATGAGAGAGTGTGATTGTAATTAGGTAATCATGCACACACACTCAGGAGGAGAGAGTCGAAACTTAAAATTTTAAATCTAATCGTATTGTACAACTTCCAATTGTACTATATGATTTGTCATATTTTTTACTCCAAAATGTATTTAATCAAATCATGGCTTGTATTTTTTGAACTGTTTATACTATACAAAGTTAGTTTATACAAACGATTGATAATGTGTAAAATCAAGTTCATACTAGTTTGTCCCAAATGAATTTATTCATTTTTATATTATACATATTGTATGATATTTGTTCGTATAGATGATTGACAATGTACAAAACTGGGTTCGTACCAGTTCATCCCAAATGAATTCATTTCTTTTTATATGGTTTATATTATACGATGTTAGTTCGTATAGATAACTAACATAGTATAAAATTGAGTTCATCTATGATCTGACCAAATGAAGCATGATTTATATTAACTGTTCATATTGTACGATGTTAGTTCGTACAGATGACGTACTAACAGTATATGAAATAAGGTTTATATCATCTCGTACTATATGAACACATTTAGTTTTGAACTGTTTGTATATAACAATGTTAGTTCATAAAGATGACTAACAATGTACGAAATAAGGTTCATACATGATCATACCAGGATTTTTAAACTATCCGTACAGAAGATCCATGATCATACTGTATGATATAAACTCATTTCACTTGTAATTTTTCAATTTAATTTTTTGATGGTTTTCTTGTGTTTTCTATAGAGAGTTCTAAAAATTGACACTCAAGACCTTTGCTGCGATTTTCTCTCGAGAGTGGCAATTGAGTGTGAGTGTTTGGGAGATATTGTGAGAGTGAAGTGTGAGAGATCAAGTGAGGGGGTGTTATGAGGGATTCACAAGGTTACCCAAAGTGAGGATCTCCTTGTCTTCTTCAAATTTATTCCCATCTCCTCTGGAGGCTTTTGAGAGAAGATCTTCAACATTGTGTCGAGGTTCTCTGCCTTCACTAGGAGGGTAAAAAATGATGCGACGGTTCTCTATCTTCACTAGGAGGGTCAAAAAGGATGCGATAGTATGCTTCCATCACTTGGAGGGTGTAAAAGGCATTGGTACTCTACCGCATCGAGTTAGTGGAAAAAAGTTTATAAGGGCTTCTCCGCGTAGCTGTTGGTACAAAAGGAGAGTCACTTTGATTTGGTGCAATACCTAAAGAAGGAGTCTCCAAGGAGGTTTTTCTATTCACTTTTATTTTTTTTATTTTTTATTTTTTTTTTTTTTGCACTCTAAAGTTTATGGTTAAAAAAGCTTTTGATATAATCATATCTAAATAACTGCATACTCAAGGATCATTGCTAAAAAATTGTATTATAAATAGTTTTAAAAAATCCAAGATTTTTTTTTTTAATTACCAATTCACCCACCTCTTGGTTAACCTTGAGACAGTTCAATAAGGTCTAATAACCTACACAAACTTTCATAGTCCAATATCCTAAACAATCATGTAATTATTTATAAGTTTATACATATGTTTGCTAAATAGTTTATCTTTAGATATGAGCACCTAATTTTTCAAAAATAACTCTCTTGAGAGTGGCAATTGAGTGTGAGTGTTTGGGAGATATTATGAGAGTGAAGTGTGAGAGATCAAGTGAGGGGGTGTTGTGAGAGAGAGATTGTTATAAAACAGTTGGGGCTTCAATGGATATTTGAGAGAAGTGTCCCAGATCATTACATTCTTCTCCAATCTTCCGAACGGCAATCCTCATCTAAAGTCCCAAAAGCTTCAATAGTCAAAAATAGGTCTTTAGAAGTGTTTGTCTAGCATCAATGCAGATCAGAATAGTAAAAAGAGTTTGCTCTAAGTTTTTCCATATCTGGCCGTATTATATTAGTAAATTTTGAAAAAAAAACTATATAAGAATTAATGGTTATTGGAGCGTATAAGGTACTGTGTTGTTTAACTAACACTGCTACGCATGTATCTATTTAGGTCTGACATATCTTTTCATACTGGAATATGTCAACCATGAACATATATGGGCACATGGAAATAAATTTACGATTATTGAATCCCTAGACTCAAACTACCCTGATGCACTTGACCTGATAAATCAATTTCACATCCTGCTATGTTTTATGATCCATTTTAAAAACTATTGCTCTGATACCACAAATTGTTTTAGGCATTTAAAACCCTGGCCGACAGAGACGCACTGAAAGGGACATGTTTTACTTGTTAAGGCTATGATAAATAATTCTAAGATATAATTTTGAAAAAATGTTATATTTCATCTTTCAATTTAAATATTTAGAAAATATTAACAAAACTACATTGTACTAAAAAATCCTAAAGAATTGAAAATTAACTCATCCAAGAGATTTGATTTTTCCTTCGATTATCAAAATTGCAATAACAATTAAGGGTATGGCTATAAATAAAAGCTTACAATAAAAAAGTATAAAACTAGTTATGAACTGTGGTAAACATACCAAAATTAGAAAGATACATATTGCTGCATATTAAATTTTTAAACAGTACTCAACTGAAGCTTCCCCTTTCCCTGACCGCTAAAACATGAAGAAATATTTATGAGGCCACCACAAGTTAATAGGCGCAACATTCAACCCATTTAAATTTCTCAATCATTTCATTTATTAAATATTAATTGAGTATTAAAAATGGAATTGACAAAGAAAATAAATGCCATTATCGAATTTTAGGCAAAAGTACACTAGTCACTTATATATTCTCCCAATGGCAGAGTTTGATAACTGCTACTCTTATGCCTCCCAATAGGATAGAGTTCAAAAGTTACTTTGATACGAACATAGTTGTAATGAACTCTATGTAATAATAACAGAGTTCTACAACTCTGAATTAGAACAAATATTACCCCAAATGAAAACTTCCTGTCACCCCTTGTCAGATCTCCACATAGTATCCATTCAACTAATGTAAACAACATGATATTTCAATGTATTATGTATTGAATTCATAAAAAATACATTTAAAATTTACCAAAAGTACCGTTTAATAGCAGTTAATAGAAAAGACCTTGTACAAAGAAAAAATACACAGATTTCAACATAATAAAAAAATTACTAGAGATCGTGAAAGAGTTTCTATTTTAGAGACTATAATTATACTACATAATTTTTTATAGTCCATTGATTTTTAATTTGAAGAAAAACTAATACATATCTAGAAACCCCAGTATTAAAATTTTAAAAAGATATTTCGAATTGTTTCAAAATCTTCAATCGTTATAACATATAAAAATTTATGATAGTGAAAGTTTTAGCGATGCAAAGTGTCCCTAATCTTTGGTAATGAAAAGTAACATTTAATCAAAATTTTGATAAAAATGTTCATAATTTTAGAAATTGGATAGAGAAAATGGTAACATACCTCGAGGATGGAACAAATTCTCAATGAGCCAAGTGATTAAGAAAAATGATATAGAAGAAGAGCCCAAAATAGACTTTCTCACGTTTCTTGTCTTTTCTATTTTTTCCTTCTTAGGTCTCTGTTAACATAAATGGGGAATGGATTTGTTAAAAAGCTTCTAAGTGAAGAAAATAGTTGATTTTATAAAATAATCAAAGGATCACATTATCATTTTGTCGAATTGTTCAACTTTAGCAATAAAATTAATTTTATATCTTCAATCTATGGATTCAAAAATTATGTAAAAATATTTCTTTAATATAGCTAGGGCCACATGCTAGTTAGTAGTGGTGGGTGAAATTGTGTTTTCAAAATGACAACTAACGATCATTGAGATTCTCACTTGTACCAACTTGTCTCGAATTTCACAAGGAATTATAGTAGTACAAACAAAAAAGTGAAAAATTAATATTATATATCAGAACACCAATAATATCTATTGTTATGGATGAAGACGCTTATGAATTGTACTTTAATGACTTCTAAATAATTTTTAATTATTGCAAATCAAAATATATCTTTTGTAAATTTAAGGGTTATTAAAAAATCTTCTCCTTATACATTTATTAATTATGAAGTACACATCCTAAACTAAATTATAATTCAAAAACTCCTCACTATTGTAAGCAACAATTATGTGATTATTATGTAACTATAATGATGATTATCGTTTATAAAATATCATAGTGTTACGTTATTGTATATTTAGAGGCATAATAAACAAATAATTCAAATCTCTCATGTTGAAACCAAGATTTCCAAATTATTTGTGTTATTTCCAGTTGTAAGATAGTTTGAATAATCTTATATTGGAAAGAAGTTATTTTTTAAATTATTAAGGATAAATTTACTTTCCCTTGTCAATTTAGTTTTATTCAAGTATTCATACATTAATGTTATATTTTAATGAAACTTTGGAGTGTTTTTTCTAAATGCGAATTCATAATGTTTTATGACATTATTTGGTTCAAATAGAAAAAAATAATTTTAATACTTAAATTCGGCAAAGATTGTATTAAATATTTTTTTAGATAATTTAAGAAAAAATAATATAACTTTCACTTAATAAAAAATTATCATTAGTAATGATTATATGGATAAAATTAGAAATGTTAATCTTTTTTAGTCAAAAGAAAACATAATGATATTTTTTTTTAAATGATTTTTTTGTTTTAAAAGATATTATTCTCATATATTTAAAACACCAATGTAATAAAGCAAGAATATATGAAGGAAAATCAACATTCCAAATTTAGTTTTAAAGGGGCTTATTACACTAACTAACACTTAAAACTACTCCTTTTACTTATGCTAAATCCAAACTTCACGATTTAATATTCTACTCACTGAAAGCCTTTCCCTCATCAAATATTAGAACTTGTTACTCCATGCATAGCTCACCCTGACCCTGATCTCTTTGCACGAGAGATGCATTCTCCTTTTTGTGATATAAACATCCCAATGCATGCAGGATCCACGCCATCGATTCCTGCTCTTCTTACCAAGTTGTGCGGAACACGTTATCCCAGACTAGGCTAAAGTGGTTATGTAAACATCCCATTCATGGCCAATTTAAGTAACTCCAAGTGCTGGCAATTGAATCTCGATGGCTTCTCAGTTGATCCTTCCGCATCCGATGAGCATGATCGAGCAACTCCCATCGGCTACTCCTAGGGTTTAGGTTGCTGCAGTTGAAGCCGCTATTCCGCTCTCTAGTTAAT